>NC_086445.1:887149610-887449610 GCF_028390025.1 Pseudophryne corroboree
ATTCAAATGTAAAGCCGGAGTTTTGGATCACCATCGCAACCATCAGTCACAATTCGCCATGTGTTTAGGCATCAAACAGCTTGCGTAAGCTGAAAATTGCTCAGGCTGACTGTCGGATCCAGACACCTGGGTCCAGTAACTCTGCGACAGACGATGGAAACCCTGGAACCGTATGGGGGTATGCAATTAGGTCCGTTTTTTTGCCTAGATGAAAAAATATGACTTTTCGCTATTTTTAGGGCGAATGGGGATTCGCCCTCTTCAGTTGCAGGGCCGTTTATTCGCCTAGATGAAAAATTCAGCAGGAGCGAAAAACATGTGCATCGGCGAAAACACAGGACGCTTTTGATGATTATAAGCCATTTTTTGCCAATGCCTTTGTACTTAAAAAAGGGAAAAAAGCATTCGTGAAAATGCCTTACAAACAGGCGAACATGGGCTGTAATTGAATAGGCAGGGGGTGGGCGAAATCAAATGCTCCGAGATTACCAGAACAAATTGCATACCCCCTAAGACTGATAATTCCTAGCATCCTGCTTTTCACAAACCAGTATGGCACTAGAAAATTTGGTACAGTTGACTTGGCTAGGGCACCTGTTTTCTGTTGCACCATTTTTGATGGATGGCCCACATTAAAATTATTACCAGAAAATTTATCACGTGTGGAAGCAAGTCATTTTAAATTTTTTTTTTTTTTTTTTTTGCTTCACAATACTTGATTTACTGTTAAATGGGGGAAATATCCTATTTAAAATTAAGGTTTTTGTTCGCAATTTGAAGTGTTTCATTAAATATTTTGGACTTTTAGCTAAGTAGAACTGCCATAACCTTGCCTGGTCTCATGAAAGTATGAATCTGCATTGTAAAAAAATGCTGCTTTAAATGTTAATACTAAATTGACGAATCTCTGCATTTTGCAAATATTGCTATTACATATGGGCCGCTGTGACTGCCTGAACGTATGCGGTGTCTATATGGCGATGAAGAAAACGGTATCCAGGTCGACAGCAAAAAGGTCGACACACCTTAGGTCGACGCCAATTGGTCGACACACCTTAGGTCGGCATGGACAAAAGGTCAACATGGACAAAAGGTCAACAGGAACAAGGTCGACATGGAAAAAGGTCGCCATGAGTTTTTCACAATTTTTTTCTTTTTTGGAACTTTTTCATACTTAACGATCCATGTGGACTACGATTGGAACGGTAATCTGTGCCGAGCGAAGTGGAGCGGAGCGAAGGCACCATGCCCGAAGCATGGCGAGCGAAGTCACTGTACGAAGAAAACGACACCAAAAAAACATAAAAAACTCATGTCGACCTTTTTCCATGTCAACCTTGTTCCTGTCGACCTTTTGTCTATGTCGACCCTTTGTCCATGTCGACCTAAGGTGTGTCGACTAATTGGTGTCGACCTAAGGTGTGTCGACATTTTTGCTGTCGACCCGAAGAAAACGTACCTGAGCCGCCAAAAAAAAGAAAGTATTTCAATTGTAAAAAAATGCTGCTTAAAATCTTAGTACTAAGAGGGTAGTTAAAGTTTATTAGCAAACCAAAAAAAACAAGCAACTGGGCAAAAACATGTTGGGCAGATATAACATGTGCAGAGAGAGTCAGATTTGGGTGGGTTATTTTGTTTCTGTGCAGGGTAAATACTGGTTGCTTAATTTTCACACTGCAATTTAGCTTTCAGTTTGAACACACCCCACCCAAATCTAACTCTCTCTGCACATGTTACATCTGCCCCTCCTACAGTGCACATGGTTGCCCAGTTGCTTGTTTTTTTGTTTTGTTCGCTAACAAACCTGAATAAGCCTCTAAATCGTTGAAATCTCAGTACATTGCATATCTCGCTATTTCATTTTGGCCATTATGGCCAGGGCCGGATTAATCCTTGGGGGTGCCCGGGGCACTTAAGACAGGGGGCCCCGATGGAAGGTGGGGGAATGTATATTAAATTGTATATACCTCCCAATGTGTCCCATTCCAGGAGGGACAAAATGCTTTCTACCTGGACATCCCACTTAATATATGATTGGCGTCACCTGTGTTGAACTATTTAATTGATAAGAAAGGTATTTCAACACAGGTGATTGCAATCATAAATTAAGAAGGAAGTCCAGTTAGAGAGCATTTTGTCACTCCTGGAATGGGTCATGGTGGGAGGTATAGATTGTGTATATTAAATGTAAACCAATGGTGTAAATTAGTTTTAACTAATAATGTTATATTTCCTGGGTACTGTTTATAGCTCCACCTAATTGAGAGACAACTATTTTATGAACTTTTCTTGTGGTGGAACAAAGACAACAAAACCTTAAAATACACATAGAAAACTAAAATAACTTATGTTGTCACATGCAAGAATAGCAGAAGCCTCTGCACTACTTACACACTGGGACAGGACTCAGGAGGACCCTGTGTGTGTGTCTCTATATCTAGACCCAAATGGTTCAGTTGCATAACCGCTTACACAGGACTCAGACACCCAGGCGGGGAGAAGGAGAAGCTGGGATCCCTGTGTCATTTACAGCTCTCTCTCCCATCCTATCTGTCCTCGGGTCAGAAAGCTGTCAGTAGCTCACGAAACATGATGTTCCTGTGTCTCTGCCTGCACTACATACTGCCCTGCTTGCTTTCTGGCTGCTCGTTCTGCTGCTGCTTCAGAAGCAAAGCTAGCGATGTCAGTGTGCTCTGGCCAGGGGGCCCCTTGACAAAGGGGGGCCCGGGGTACAGTATACACTGCATCCCCCACTTTAATCTGGCTATGATTGTGGCTACATTTGGGCAATTGTGACTGCATGCAAGTCCTGTATGGTGGATGAAGAAAACATACCTGAGCCTACAAAAATGGATGCTTCAATTACTGATTTGCCTTCCCTGGCAATAGATCGTAGCTTGCTTGGTAGAGGGAGTCTAGCACTTTAGACTGTGGTGTGCTTTAAGGTGGGGTTTGCACTGTTCTTATTAATCTGCTGTTTGAAGATTTGTTAAAATAAAGACCTTATGTGCTTACTTCAACGTGAAGACATACAGTATATGCCATTTGCAGAGATTGGAGTAATTTCATCTATACAGTATGTACAGGATATATTGCAATATGAATAACTACAATGGAGAGCTATTTATGGCAGGGTACCGGTGGTTGTGCTGTACCAGTGTGATATGTGCACCTGACAAATGTAGGGTACGTAGACATTAGGTGAATATGTTAGTATTCGGTGCCAAATGGCATCACCTTGTTTATGCATCGATGGTGTAGTGCAGTCACATACACAAAAGATCATGGTGCCTTATTTAGTGTAATATATTACTATAAGTAATACATTACTGTGTTGCGTACGAGTAGGGTAATGCAGTCATATTGTATACAAATAATGTAGCGCAGTCACATACACAAAAGAGAATAGTGCCTTATTAAGAAAACCAAAAGTATCTTAAAATATCACAAAAAAATAACTAACCCCTCCATGTCCATTTTGTTTTATATCCTTTCAAAATGAAAAGTAATGTTTTTTTCCTTCAGCAATCCATACGGAAATAATAATTAAGTAGTGCTATTGATGGGAACAACTTCATATAAAATAACCAAAATGTTAATATCATTCCTATCAGCTGGCAAGCTTCTTCATCCCAGTTGCCTGGAGGCAAGGTGGAGTTTGCTGCCCCCCCTTTAAAAAAAAGAAAAAATGGGAAAACAAATATGGTGTGTGTATAAACATAATTATAGAGATATCGCTCTCAGTCGGTCTACGGGGACCAGAGGCTACAGTGAATTGGCAGGGCTCTGCTATGCAAGAATCAGCCGTCTGCAGCACGCAGAGTCCGTGCTCACCGGTGTGTCCCATCTCCCAGTCCAGCAGCAGCAGTGGGTGCACCATCACTTGCTGCAGCGCAGACTAAGCAGTACCAGGTGGGAGCTGTCCTGTCCCTTATTGCAGGTGTTAGCAGGGCTCCTGGGACAAAGCTGATTAACTCTGCAGCATCAGCGGATGAACCACAGAGCTCTGTTGGAAGAGCAGCGGTCACACTTGGATCCTACTGTGAACCACACAGGTGCTACTGTACATGCAGGTGCCCAGGGTCTCCATTGCCTCTGGGAGTTACGCCCCTGACCACAACGTATATCGGCACTTGCAAGACCTATGCCACCTTAAAATAACATCTGCGTCCATATCTAATTGAGATGCAATATGTGAACACGCCCTTACTGTTTGTTTACTGATAATGACATTGGTGACCTCATAATGCATAGGGCAAAGCCATTTCACTGGCAAAAACATCCAATTTCCCTAGAGATAGGGCTGTTTAATAATTAGAGCCCGTACTGTTGACCAACCAAACTTTCTTTGCTGTTATTTTGACTTTCACACATTTTATGACTTTGCCCATGTAGTAATTGGTTCCCAAGACATGGAGGCAGCGCACAAGAGCTTAAGGTCTACCAGCACTAGAAAAGCCCACAGTGTAAGAGAACTTATTTAGGGGCAGATTTAACAATGAGTGATATTCTGCTTATCATTCATTACTAATCTTAAAAGGTGCCCCAACCAAGCAGCTCCTAACTGTCATGTGTTTAAAAATGACAATTAGGAGCTGATTTTTAGGTAATGTCCACAGTATATTGTACATCTATAACACAGCACTTTACAGAGAACATTAGTCGCTCATATCAGTCCCTGCCCAGTGCCGCTTACAATCTGTGGACTAGATTTATCAAAGCTTGGAGAAAGATAAAGTACCAATCAATCAGCTTCTACCACAGGCTGTATAATGACAGAAGATGTTTGGTTGGTACTGTAGCTCTCAACTTTTTGTTCGTCGGGAGGATTGCCACCTAGCAACAGCAGGTGGGTTATGTAGTAAGCATCATGATTTTCCGCTGTAAGGCAGGGAAGTGAAATTTTTAAATCACTAACCTGCCGACACTAGCAGTGAAGTTGCACTTGCCCAGCAGGCTAGGTTGTGCACAGGTCACATGCACACTAGCAACTGGTCGGGGCTAACACTCACTGAATCAGATTTTTCTTCAGCCCTGAAGGATGAGGACACAGGCTCAGTCTCTCTGGCTGACAGACTGTTATTTCCTCATACAGTGGGGATTGAAAGTTTGGGCACCCCAGGCAAAAATTCATTTTAATGTGCAAAAAGAAGCCAAGGAAAGATGGAAAAATCTCCAAAAGGCATCAAATTACAGATTAGACATTCTTATAACATGTCAAAAAAAGTTTGATTTTATTTCCATCATTTACACTTTCAAAAGAACAGAAAACAAAAAATGGCATCTGCAAAAGTTTGGGCACCCTGCAGAGTTAATACCTTGTACTGCCCCCTTTGGCAAGTATCACAGCTTGTAAATGCTTTTTGTAGCCAGCCAAGAGTCTTTCAATTCTTGTTTTGAGGTATCTTCGCCCATTCTTCCTTACAAAAGTCTTCCAGTTCTTTGAGATCCCTGGGCTGTCTGTGACGCACTACTCTTTTAAGGTCTATCCATAGATTCTCAATTATGTTGAGGTCAGGAGATTGTGAAGGCCATGGCAAAATATTCAGTTTACGCCTCTTGATGTAATCCACCGTGGATTTTGAGGTGTGTTTAGGATAATTATCCATTTGTAGAAGCCAGCCTCTCTTTAACTTCAGCTTTTTCACAGATGGCATCAAGTTAGCGTCCAAAATTTGCTGGAATCTTATTGAATCCATTTTTCCTTCTACTCGTGAAATGTTCCCTGTGCCACTGACTGCAAATACAACCCCAAAGCATGATTGATCCACCCCCATGCTTAACAGTTGGACAGAGGTTTTTTTCCTCAAATTCTGTGCCCTTCCTTCTCCAAACGTACCTTTGCTTATTCCGGCCAAAAAGTTCTATTTTAACTCCATCGGTCCACAGAATTTTATTCCAAAATGCATCAGGCTTGTCTATATGTTCATTTGCAAACTTCAAACGCTGATTTTTGTGGTGAGGACGTAGAAGAGGTTTTCTTCTGATGACTCTTCCATGAAGACCATATTTGTACAAGTATCTCTTTTTATAGTGGAATAGTGTACCACAACTCCAGTGTCTGCCAGATCTTCCTGGAGGGATCGTGCAGTCAAACGTGGATTTTGACTTGCTTTTCTCACAATCCTGCAAGCTGTTCTGTCCGATATTTTTCTTGGTCTTCCAGATCTTGCTTTAACTTCCACTGTTCCTGATGACTGCCATTTCTAAATTACATTCCGAACAGAGGATATGGGCATCTGATAACTCTTTGCTATCTTCTTATAGCCTTCTCCTGCTTTGTGAGCATCAACTATTCTCAGTTTCAGTGTTCTACACAACTGCTTAGAGCAGGCATTCCCAACCACGGTCCTCAAGGCACACTAACAGTGCAGGTTTTAGTGATATCCAGGCTTCAGCACAGGTGACTTAATTAGTAGCTCAGTTATTTTTATTTAACCATCTGTGCTTAAGCCTGGATATCACTAAAACCTGCACTGTTGGTGTGCCTTGAGGACCGTGGTTGGGAATGCCTGGCTTAGAGGAACCCATAATACTGATTGTTGGAGCAAGGTCAGATGAGTCTGGGCTTTTAAAACCTTTGAGATTGACATCACCTGGTCTTTACAGATGATGATTGAGAACAATCCATGACACTGCCAGGTCTCAGCTGTCCAAAGGGGGCAGTACAAGGTATTAACTCTGCAGGGTGCCCAAACTTTTGCAGACGCCATTTTTTGTTTTCTGTTCTTTTGAAAGTGTAAATGATGGAAATACAATCAAACTTTTTTTGACATGTTATAAGAATGTCTAATCTGTAATTTGATGCCTTTTGGAGATTTTTCCATCTTTCCTTGGCTTCTTTTTGCACATTAAAATGAATTTTTGCCTGAGGTGCCCAAACTTTTAATCCCCACTGTATATTGCAAAAATGGACATAAAATCCTTGGTAAAGGTTATATCAGTGTCCACTACTCTCTCATTTGAGACACAGTATTTATCAGAGGGAATGAGAAATCCTTCAGAAATAATACCTGATAGCCAATTCACATTCTGAGGTACAACTCTGGGCTAATCATTCAGGTCTTTCTCTATATTATGGTAAGTTTGTTGCTATCAACTATAACTAAATAAATACAAATAATATGGATTTCTCACAGGGACGCCTGTTCAGGCCAATCTATTTATCACTCCCTGAAACTGCCCATAGCAGGCAAACCTATCCTGCCCGGAGCTGACAGAACAGTACTGCCCGTAGCTGGCAATATACCTCTGCCCGGAGCTGGCAGCAAGTGGAGACCCGAAATATGATTAAAGGGTACTCTCATGACAAACCCAATGCTGGTCTTTCCCTTACTGCATAATCCTCAAGTCCCTCCCCTGTGGTAGATGCAGAGTCTGAGGAAATGATTGGGACAGCTGTGTCTTCAATGTCACACTGGGTACTGAGGAGCTGTCTGTCAGAGACCGATGATAGATAATGCAGTGCTGGTTTCTGTCACAGATGCAGTATACTGTATACTTTACCTCTCACTGCATCAGGCATGAATATACAAAATTAACACACACACACAAAGGTTCGTCACTGTGTTATCATCATCCTCACGTAGTACAGTAGTTGTGAGGAAATATAATAATCCCTCAGACTCTGAGGTAGAAAATGGACTCCGATCATAATAAACCATTTTCTGAGGTAGGCACATGTTCAAGACTGATGTTGCCACTAAAATAAATAAATCCTCACAGGGATGTCAGCTGAGGCATACACACAACGTTCCCTGATATTGCCTGTAGTTGACAAAAACATTAGAAACCCATCTCTGAATAAGAGATAATGTGACTGCTGGCCAATGTCACTAAAACTTTCCCTTCATAATAAATTCAACACTTCTGAATGGGAATCCTAATGCCAGGTTGCAGGTGTGGCTCTAGCTGCCAGGACACCTCTGCGTAACCTATACTACATCCTCACACTGGGCTTTGCATTCGCAATCTGAGGTGCATGAAAATTCTAAACAGGCATGCAGGTCTACACTTATAATATAATATAATATTATATGGCGCTGAGGATTACATAGGCCTGCTTGATATGCCAATTCTCTTCTCACAGTTTTTGATGCAGTTCTTAATGCATTATTGTGTGATAAACTGCTGATTTCTCAAATAAAACTCTGAGAAAAACTATTAAAATTACAGCTGCAGCAGGTCCTCTGCTATATGTCCTGGGCTAGGCAGAAAGGAAGGATAATCTGTATGCTCCCTGGATACACTTTTTCTTGCTCCCTTCTAAAAGTTATCAGCAGGGCTACTGCATTGTGGGACAAGCGGTTAACTATTTTACAAACTTTAGAAAAGTACAGATGGGTCCATGTTTATCTTGACCTTTAATAGGATTAACTAACTGAGCCAGGGCAGTCTGACTTAATCCCCTGCTGTATTGTTCTCTGTATTGTATTGCAGCTGAGAACAATAGATGAAGGGTTTATGTTAATAAACCATGTTGTGCATAGGCGCAGCAAACTAGCCAAGATAACCGTGGACCCATCTGTATCATCGCTCGCTAGAGCAGACTTATCAAAACTAGAACCAAAGTATCTGGAATATTCTAGTCTCTCACACGTAAACCTGGTTGGACCAGGGTTTCTGTCAGGAGTAATGTCTTGTTATATGGTTCGCAGGATCTTTGTGGTGCTGAAGCCTAGAGCTCAAGGTGAACATATGGTATGAAGCTCTTTCTGCATTGTGCTTCCAGAGCTAGACTTTAGTAAAGAGAGCTTACCACAGACAAAATGGCTTTAGACAATACAAGTTGGTGTCAACTTGCCACTAATTTAATTTCTCATCAAAGGCATATACAGTAAACCATTTGAAATGCAGTCCTGTCTGAATGAAATATTACAAACTGTTCTCTGACTAGAACAAATTCGAGATGGAAACCCCATTTCTCTTACGTCCTAGAGCAGAGGTTCTCAAACTCGGTCCTTGGGGGCACACACAGTGCCTGTTTTGCAGGTAACCCAGCAGTTGCACAGGTGTATTAATTACTCACTGACACATTTTAAAAGGTCCACAGGTGGAGCTAATTATTTCACTTGCGATTCTGTGAGGAGACCTGCAAAACATGTACTGTGTGTGCCCCCGAGGACCGAGTTTGAGAACCTCTGTCCTAGAGGATGCTGGGGACTCCGTAAGGACCATGGGGATAGACGGGCTCCGCAGGAGACATGGGCACTTTAAGAAAGACTTTAGGTATGGGTGTGCACTGGCTCCTCCCTCTATGCCCCTCCTCCAGACCTCAGTTTACTACTGTGCCCAGAGGAGACTGGGTGCATTACAGGGAGCTCTCCTGAGTTTCCTGAAAGAAAGTATATTTGTTAGGTTTTTTATTTTCAGGGAGCCTGCTGGCAACAGACTCCCTGCATCAAGGGACTGAGGGGAGAGAAACAGACCTACTTTAATGTTAGGCTCTGTTTCTTAGGCTACTGGACACCATTAGCTCCAGAGGGATCGGTACGCAGGTCTCACCCTCGCCGTCTGTCCCAGAGCCGCGCCGCCGTCCTCCTCGCAGACCCGGAAGATAGAAGCCGGGTGAGTATGAGAAGAAAGAAGACTTCAGAGGCGGCAGAAGACTTCAGAACTTCACTGAGGTAACGCTCAGCAGTAACGCTGTGCGCCATTGCTCCCACACAGCATACACAAACGGCAGTCACTGTAAGGGTGCAGGGCGCAGGGGGGGGCGCCCTGGGCAGCAATAAACCTCATTTTCTGGCAAAAGTATATATATACAGCTGGGCACTGTATGTGTGTATATGTATATGTGTGTATATATATATGTGTGTGTGTATATGTATATATATATATATATATATATATATATATATATATATATATATATATATATATATATATATATATATATATATATATATATATATATATATATATAAGAGCCCCAGCCAGGTTTTTAGATATTTGAGCAGGACAGAAGCCCGCCGCCGAGGGGGTGGGGCGGGGCTTCTTCCTCAGCACTCACCAGCGCCATTTTCTCCACAGCACAGCGCTGAGAGGAAGCTCCCCGAACTCTCCCCTGCTTATCCACGGTGAAAGAGGGTTTTAAAGAAGGGGGGCACATATTTGGCGCAAAATATGTACAGCGCTATCTAGGTAAACATATTGTGTGTGTTTTTTCCTGGGTCATATAGCGCTGGGTGTGTGCTGGCATACTCTCTCTCTCTCTCTCCAAAGGGCCTTGTGGGGGAACTGTCTTCAGATAAGAGGATTCCCTGAGTGTGTGGTGTGTCTGTACGCGTGTGTCGACATGTCTGAGGTAGAAGGCTTTCCTAGGGTGGAGGAGGAGCAAATGAATGTGGTGTCTCCGTCGACAACGCCGACACCTGACTGGATGGATATGTGGAATGTTTTAAGTGCTAATGTAAATTTATTGCACAAAAGATTAGACAAAGCGGAAGCTAGGGAACAGCCAGGGAGTCAACCCATGTCTGTCCCTATGTCGCAGGGACCTTCGGGGTCTCAAAAGCGCCCACTATCCCAAATAGTTGACACAGATACCGACACGGATTCTGACTCCAGTGTCGACTACGATGATGCAAAGTTACAGCCAAAAGTGGCTAAATGTATTCGATAAATGATTATTGCAATAAAAGATGTTTTGCATATAACAGAGGAACCCCCTGTCCCTGACACGAGGGTACACATGTATAAGGGAAAGAAACCTGAGGTAACCTTTCCTCCCTCACATGTGCTGAACGAGTTATGTGAAAAAGCTTGGGAATCTCCAGACAAAAAACTGCAGATTCTCAAAAGGATTCTTATGGCGTATCCTTTTCCTCCAACGGACAGGATACGGTGGGAATCCTCCCCTAGGGTGGACAAAGCGTTGACACGCTTATCCAAAAAGGTACGCTGCCATCCCAAGATACGGCTACCCTCAGGGATCCTGCTGATCGCAAGCAGGAGGTTACCTTGAAGTCCATTTACACACATTCGGGTACCTTACTTAGACCGGCTATTGCGTCGGCTTGGGTGTGTAGCGCTGTAGCAGCATGGACAGATACCTTACCAGCGGAAATTGAAACCCTGGATAAGGATACCATCTTATTGACCGTCTTATATATGAGAGATGCTCAAAGAGACATTAGTCTACTGGGTTCTAGAATCAACGCTATGTCGATTTCTGCTAGACGAGTCCTATGGACCCGGCAGTGGACAGGTGATGCCGACTCAAAGAGGCATATTGAGGTTTTACCTTACAAGGGTGAGGAATTGTTTGGGGAAGGTCTCTTGGACCTGGTCTCCACAGCTACAGCTGGTAAATCACACTTTTTGCCTTATATTCCCTCACAGCCTAAGAAAGCACCATATTATCAAATGCAGTGCTTTCGGTCACAAAGAAACAAGAGAGTACGAGGTGCGTCCTTTCTTGCCAGAGGTAAGGGCAGAGGGAAAAAGCTGCACAACACAGCTAGTTCCCAGGAACAGAAGTCCTCCCCGGCCTCTACAAAATCCACCGCATGACGCTGGGGCTCCGCTAAGGGAGTCCGCCCCAGTGGGGGCACGTCTTCGAATTTTCGGACACATCTGGGTTCACTCACAGGTGGATCCCTGGGCAATAGAAATTGTTTCTCAGGGTTACAAGCTGGAATTCGAAGAGGTGCCTCCTCGCCGGTTTTTCAAATCGGCCCTGCCGACTTCTCCCCCAGAAAGGGAGATAGTGTTAAATGCAATTCACAAATTGTATCTTCAACAGGTGGTGGTCAAGGTTCCCCTACTTCAACATGGGAGGGGATATTACTCAACCCTGTTTGTAGTCCCGAAACCGGACGGCTCGGTCAGACCCATTCTAAATTTAAAATCCCTGAACCTATACTTGAAAAGGTTCAAGTTCAAGATGGAATCGCTCAGGACGGTCATCGCCAGCCTGGAAGGGGGGGGGGGGGGATTTTATGGTATCTCTGGACATAAAGGATGCATACCTTCATGTTCCCATCTATCCACCTCATCAGGCGTACCTGAGATTTGTGGTACAGGATTGTCATTACCAATTTCAGACGTTGCCGTTTGGGCTTTCCACGGCCCCGAGAATTTTCACCAAGGTAATGGCGGAAATGATGGTGCTCCTGCGCAAGCAGGGAGTCACAATTATCCCGTACTTGGACGATCTCATAAAAGCGAGATCACGAGAGCAGTTACTGAACAGCGTGTCACTTTCACTGAAGGTGTTGCATCAACACAGCTGGATTCTCAATATCCCGAAGTCGCAGCTGGTTCCTACGACTCATCTGACCTTCCTGGGCATGATTCTGGATACGGACCAGAAAAGGGTTTATCTTCCAATGGAAAAGGCTCAAGAACTCATGGTGTCTGTGCATCACTGCACTCGAGTCCTGGGAAAGATGGTGGCATCTTACGAGGCCATTCCATTCGGCAGGTTCCATGCGAGGACCTTCCAATGGGACCTACTGGACAAGTGGTCCGGGTCACATCTACAGATTCATCAGTTGATCACCCTGTCCCCCAGGGCCAGGGTATCTCTCCTGTGGTGGCTGCAGAGTGCTCACCTTCTAGAGCAGGCATCCCCAACCGCGGTCCTCAAGGCACACCAACAGTGCAGGTTTTAGTGATATCCAGGCTTCAGCACAGATGGTTAAATCAAAATAACTGAGGTGCTAATTAAGTCACCTGTGTCCAAGCCTGGATATCACTAAAACCAGGACTGTTAGTGTGCCTTGAGGACCGCGGTTGGGAAACACTGTTCTAGAGGGTCGCAGGTTCGGCATTCAGGACTGGGTTCTGGTAACCACAGACGCGAGCCTCCGAGGTTGGGGAGCAGTCACACAGGGAAGAAACTTCCAAGGACTGTGGACAAGTCAAGAGACTTGTCTTCACATCAACGTCCTGGAGCTGAGGGCCATATACAACGCCCTTCGTCAAGCGGAGACCTTGCTTCGCGACTTACCAGTTCTGATCCAGTCAGACAACATCACCGCAGTGGCTCATGTAAACTGCCAGGGCGGCACAAGGAGCAGAGTGGCAATGGTGGAAGCCACCAGGATTCTTCACTGGGCGGAAAATCATGTAAGCGCATTGTCAGCAGTGTTCATTCCGGGAGTGGACAACTGGGAAGCAGACTTCCTCAGCAGACACGACTTGCATCCAGGAGAGTGGGGACTTCATCAGGAAGTCTTCGCACAGATTGCAAGTCAGTGGGGACTGCCCCAGAAAGACATGATGGCGTCCGGCCTCAACAAAAAGCTGCAGAGGTATTGCGCCAGGTCAAGAGACCCTCAGGCGGTAGCTGTGGACGCCCTAGTGACACCGTGGGTGTTCCAGTCGGTCTATGTGTTTCCTCCTCTTCCTCTCATCCCAAAGGTGTTGAGAATAATAAGAAAAAGAGGAGTACAGACAATTCTCATTGTTCCAGATTGGCCACGAAGGGCCTGGTATCCGGATCTGCAGGAGATGTTCACAGAAGATCCGTGGCCTCTTCCTCTAAGACAGGACCTGTTGCAACAGGGGCCCTGTCTGTTCCAAGACTTACCGCGGCTGCGTTTGACGGCATGGCGGTTGAACGCCGGATCCTAGCGGAAAAGGGCATTCCGGATGAGGTCATTCCTACTCTGATAAAGGCTAGGAAGGATGTGACAGCTAAACATTATCACCGTATATGGCGAAAATATGTTTATTGGTGTGATACCAGGAATGCTCCTACGGAAGAATTCCATCTGGCCTGTTTCCTTCACTTCCTACAAACTGGAGTGAATTTGGGCCTAAAATTAGGCTCCATTAAGGTTCAGATTTCGGCCTTATCCATTTTCTTTCAAAAAGAATTGGCTTCTCTCCCAGAAGTACAGACTTTTGTGAAGGGAGTGCTGCATATTCAGCCTCCTTTTGTACCTCCGGTGGCGCCTTGGGACCTTAACGTGGTGTTGAGTTTCCTTAAGTCGCACTGGTTTGAACCACTTAAAAAGGTGGAGTTAAAATATCTCACTTGGAAGGTAGTCATGTTGTTAGCCTTGGCTTCGGCTAGGCGAGTGTCTGAATTGGCGGCTTTATCTCATAAAAGCCCCTATCTAGTTTTCCATATGGATAGAGCGGAATTGCGGACCCGTCCTCAATTTTTGCCTAAAGTGGTGTCATCTTTTCATATGAACCAACCTATTGTGGTGCCTGTGGCTACACGAGACTTGGAGGATTCAGAGTCCCTTGATGTGGTCAGGGCTTTGAAAATCTACGTGGCCAGAACGGCTAGAGTCAGAAAAACAGAAGCACTATTTGTCCTGTATGATGCAGCCAACAAGGTTGGCGCTCCTGCTTCAAAGCAGACTATTGCTTGCTGGATCTGTAACACGATTCAGCAGGCGCATGCGACGGCTGGATTGCCGTTACCAAAATCGGTCAAGGCCCATTCCACTAGGAAGGTGGGCTCGTCTTGGGCGGCTGCCCGAGGGGTCTCTGCACTACAGCTATGCCGAGCTGCTACTTGGTCGGGTTCAAACACCTTTTGCAAAATTCTATAAGTTTGATATCCTGGCTGAGGAGGACCTCCTGTTTGCTCAAACGGTGCTGCAGAGTTATCCGCACTCTCCCGCCCATTTGGGAGCTTTGGTATAATCCTCATGGTCCTTACGGAGTCCCCAGCATCCTCTAGGACGTAAGAGAAAATAAGATTTTAAACCTACCGGTAAATCTTTTTCTCTTAGTCCGTAGAGGATGCTGGGCGCCCGTCCCAAGTGCGGATTACTTCTGCAAGACTTGTATATAGTTTTGCTTACTAAAGGGTTATGTTATAGTTTCATCGGTCTCGGACGGATGCTATGTTGTTTTCATACTGTTAACTGGTTAGTATATCACAGGTTATACGGTGTGAATGGTGTGGGCTGGTATGAATCTTGCCCTTGGATTAACAAAAATCCTTTCCTCGTACTGTCCGTCTCCTCTGGGCACAGTTTCTCTAACTGAGGTCTGGAGGAGGGGCATAGAGGGAGGAGCCAGTGCACACCCATACCTAAAGTCTTTCTTAAAGTGCCCATGTCTCCTGCGGAGCCCGTCTATCCCCATGGTCCTTACGGAGTCCCCAGCATCCTCTACGGACTACGAGAAAAAGATTTACCGGTAGGTTTAAAATCTTATTTTTTTGCATAGCTGATCAGTTATAACTTCCCAATCAAAAATAACTAAATACATAAAATAAAAATTAACATTTGTCATTCAGACCAGTATTAAATGTAAGAGTGCAAAACAGCTTTTCAAAACCCATAAGATTCAGTGTGGAGAGTTTGCATGGCATTTACTTTTTACTAAACCAGAATGGATTATGCGTTAAAATAGATCTCCAGAATGCTTTCCTTCCCATTTCCATACATCTATACAACAGTGTGTTCCAATTTTATTGAAAAATGCTTTTATTCCAGTGTCCTGTCATGTTATTTTGCTTCTCAAACACACCTTATATTTTACCTATTGGAACAATAGTAGTCACCACATTTCTCCAACCATATGGAGTCTAGAGAGTGGTATACATAAACAATTTGTTAAAATCATACTCCACAGGGACTTAGTATCTTTCATAATAGAATTGGCCTTTATCATAAACTGCCATAACAGGGCAGTCAACAGAGCAGCGGCATTTATAGGCAAGATCCCTAAGGTTGAATCATGATAAAGCACCCCTTCTTTCCAGTACATGCTTTGAGTAATGGAACCTGCCTCCTCCAAAGAAATGGGGAGCAATAGAGAGATTGGTTCTGACTTTCTTGCCAAAGCCAACAATTTCTCTCAATGATTTAGCTGCACTAACCGGGACAAAGGTAGATCTCTCTTACACGTTTTCTTTGCAGGAACTCACTAGCTCTCCAGGAGTTTCTTAAAAACCTGTCACTGCTAGTCAAGCATACCTATCTTCCCATGTCATATGGGAGATATCCAGTTGGAATTCTCTGCCAATTTCCAAATTACAGGCCCGCATTAGACCCTCTACTGATTTTAATGATAACATCAGATATGTCTCATCTGGGATAGGATAACTTCTCCCAACAAAGATCCATACAAGGAGAATTGTCACAGAAGAAAATAGCCTTTCTAAAAGTACCTTAGAGCGTAGAGCTGGTAAATAACTGTTGAATCTCTCTAGACACACGGGGGGTAATTCCAAGTTGATCGCAGCAGGAATTCTGTTAGCAACTGGGCAAAACCATGTGCACTGCAGGTGTGGCAGATATAACATTTGCAGAGAGAGTTAGATTTGGGTGGGTTATTTTATTTCTGTGCAGGGTAATTCTGGCTGCTTTATTTTTACACTGCAAATTAGATTGCAGATTGAACTCGCCACACCCAAATCTAACTCTCTCTGCACATGTTGTATCTGCCTCCCCTGCAGTGCACATGGTTTTGCCCAGTTGCTAACAGAATTTCTGCTGCGATCAACTCAGAAGGAGAGAGTATTGACTGCATAGGAGAGGAAAGAGTTAAACATCTGGGGAGGGGTGGACCTAGCTGTGAGGAAAGTACAGCCTTCTTTAGGGGGAGGGTTTGCTATATATAGGGAAGGAGAGGCCATCTTAAGTCTCTTGGTGATTTGCTTTGGGGTAAGTGCTGCTTTGCAGAATCCCCCCATTTTCTTTTTCGGATTTATACATTTCAGTGTTTTGTCAGCTAGTCATGGGCAAAGTGATTCACTGAACTGAGCTGAGACACATGACTCAGTTCAGTGAAGTGTCTGGAGTCAGTGTCTCAGCACATGAGTCATGACTCATCTGTAGTGGAATGTGTTGCAGAGACTGCACATGAATCAGTGAGTTGCCAGTGCTGGAGGATCAGTGCTGGACTCATGGAGTTATTCAGCTGCAGTGATTGTGCAGTGTATCTGGGGGAGGCAGCTGCTTATGCCCTGATTGTTAATAATATGTTAACATAGATTTACTGTTATGTTGATATATTATTAATAACCACTTATTGCATACTAGTTATAGAATATGACATTACTTTTGGCTGAGGAGAGAAAGCTTAACAGCCATGAAACACATCATTCATTCTGTAACTAAACCAAATAAAAACGTTTTTTTTTTTTTATCTTGCATACTTTGCTGATTGGATGATTTTAGGTGGGCTTGGATTTATTATATTATCCACTATCTAGCCTCCAGGGAGTTTGCCACCCACAATCACACTGAGCAGGATCAGTGAGCACTGAGCCGAGAGCCCTGTACCACAGGGGCTCCACCTCCTGCCGCATGAATCAGATTCATTCACTGAGTCACTGAGTCTACACAGTGTACAACTGTCTCACTCACTGGCAGACTCAGGATGAATCATGATTCATGACATGGATCAGGCACAGCAGCACAGCACTCACTGACTGGTGAGTCGTGTCTGCTCCCTCCCCCCTCCCACTGGGTGTCACCTGGTATAGCCTCTGGCCAATCACAGCTAAAGACAGCAGAACACACTGACTGAAGGACACAGGACACAGAGTTTCCTCCCTCTGTCTGAGAGAAGCTGCTGCTGCTGCTGTCTCGACTCATGAGACAGTGAGTGACTCGAGTCATTCACACTTCCTGATGATTCGAGTCACTGTGTTGAGACAGAGAGTCAGTAGCCATCTCTATTGTCAGCTCCCTGCATTTAGGTCACACATCAGTGCTCTGGCTGCCACTCGCCCACGTTACCGCTCATCGGGCGGTGGGGGCTGGTTCCGGGGGCGAGCTGGCTATCCCTGGGGACGGCGTCCCGTCTCCTAGGGCCTCCTCGAGGGATCTGGCGGAAGCCGGGCCGGATGTGACTGGCGGGAGCGGCCGACGAGGAGGATCAGAGAGGGAGTCAGGCCGCCCGGAGGTGGGCGGGCAGCAGCCCTTGCCTCCGGGCATGGCCGGGGAAGCCCCAGTGCCGGGTGCCCGCGGGAGCGCGCCGCGCCAGGCGCTCATCCAGGGACCGGAGACTGAGTTCGATGCCCAGCTCTTCCCCCTTGCCGGGGCCGGCTAGTGGTTCCAGGCGGGGGGAGGGCACTGGGCGGGGGACGGTGGCCAGCCGAGCGAGGCCTGTCGCAGGGCCTCGCACGGCGTCATCCCCAAACGCTTCGGCTGAGAGAGCACGGACCGGAAGCGGTGGGACGCGCGCGCGCCCATGCGCGGCAGCGGCGCCGCTTTCCTCCTTGTCTCCTCAGCCCTCTCCCCCACAGCCGGAACACGGTGTGGAGCGGGGAGGGAGGGGGAGAGGCAGTGATCAACCAGGTTAAGCTAATGGAGCTCTTAATGCAGGAGCCCAGACAAGAGGCCTTGTGGTGACAGAGAGCAGTGGGGCGCGCGCCCGAGGTGCGCGCGCGCCCACGCTCGCCTCTGGCGCCGCTAGCCGCGCACGTGTGTGCGCAGCAGCGCCGCCGGCCCTGCTGTCTCCCCTGCTATCTCCCAGGCAGCCGGAGTCCGGCGGGAGCCGGGGGGAGAGGGGAGACAGGGCAATTATGATCACTGGCAGGGCAGTGCGATACCAAGGAGAAGGGGTGCGGCAGCAAGAGGTCACCGGGTGCGCGAGCCCGTGTCCACTGAAAGCGGAGCAGTGCGCGCGCGCGCTCTGCTGCGCCGCGGGGTTCCCGGTCTTTTCAGATCACTCCCCCAGGGCCGGAATCTAGCGGCCTGCGGGGGAAGAGGGGGGACAGGGAATGGGTTAGTGGCCGCGGGGCTGCTGCACGCGCTGCAGGAGCTCGCGGCGGTCCCCCCCCCCCCCCCCCCTCTGCGGCATCGGATAGTTCCGATACACGGGAAGAGGGGACAAATTCGGAGGTGAGGGCAGTGCGGGCGTCGACAGCGGTGCCTCCGCTTTCCCGCAAGGGCAGCGTGCGTCGGATGCCCGGCACACGCATGTCGGGCGGCGAGTGCGTGGTCGCACGCGGGCCCCGGCGAAGGACCCAGGACCGCGTTTTGGGGCAGTCACGACCCCTCCGGAGCGCTGGCTCGGCCCTGGCCACAGCGGTGAAGGTGTTAGGGCCGCTAGCCGCAGCTGCCTCCCCTAGAACGGCTGTTCGTTCCGGCGGGCTGCGGGCTATGGCGGCGCAGCGGGTGGCACGCGCCTGCCGTGAGCTCGGGACGGTCGCCGCAGAATTACAACAGGGTCCAGGGCAGGACGCGGGGGAGCTCACGGCCGCAACGCCCCCAGCACTGAGGCCGCGGCATGTGCCGCGAGTGCTGGAGGGGTCCTCCGCTTCTTCCTCTTTTTCAAGGGAGCTCGGGGATGAGGCGATGGCAGATTTCGAGGAGGAAGGCAACGATTTGGACGCGCCGGAAGATTCCATGTCGGGGCAGTCGGCGGCATCAGGTAAGGTGGTGCAGTCGGTATTCGGGTTCCTCCACGAGCTCTAGTTCGCGTAGTTCTTCCTCTTCCTCATCTTCAATGTAGTCACAGGCGTCCGAAGTCAGTAGCACAACTAGGGCAAAGAAGCGGGCATAAATTCGCCAAGAGGGCAGCGGAACAGGCGCAAGCGGCTTAGCGAGGAAGCGCGTAGGGCCAAGAAGCTCGCAATTTGCCCGGTGTCGTGCGATTCGTCTATACTGCTGTACTGCGGGGGCTGCGAGATAGCTGCCGCAAGAAGATTTGGAGGGGGGACTTCGTGGACGTGTTCGTATTGACGAAGGTCGCGAAGAAAGAGTATAAGGTGGCGGCGCAAAGAAGGGCATCGGGGCTGAGGCATTCCGTACCTTCGATAATTGCCTGGCCGGGTTCTGGGTCTTCGCGGCATCTTACCTGGAGGACAGGCCGGCAGAGCACACGAATATAATTAGGTACCTGCATCTCGTACATGACATGCAGCGCACGTCTTCGGGATCGGAGTGGCGCAGGTACGATCAGGAATTCAGGGAACAACAGGAAGGTTTGCAGGTCATGGACTTCGGGTTCAAGGACGTTGAGGTTGGGCTCAAGGTCACCCGGGCTTCGCTACAGGCGGAGGAGCCCCGGAAGCGGGGGGCGGACGGGCACCACGCAGGGTCGTCCTCCCAGTGGTTCGGCGCGGACGGCGGATTGGCCAAGTCAGGTAGGTCGGCAGTCCGCGCAGGGGGGCGTGCCACCACAAAAGGAAAATGTTTCACGTTTAACAACGCGGCGTGTTCCTTCGGGGGATGACTTGGTCATCTCTCCAGTGGGGGTGGTTCCTAAGAAGGCTCCAGGCGCCTTCCGGCTCATTTGAGTTCGCTTTTAGGTGTGTACTGCCGAGATTAAGAGGGATTTGGCAATATGGGCCTCGTTCCTCGAGGACTTCAACGGGGTGTGTATATGGCAGGCCCCAATGGCGGACAGCGCTAGGTTGCAGCTGTTCACCGACGCAGCGGGCGCCTCTGGATTCGGTTGCCATCTGGAGGGATCTTGGTGCGCGGCCTTGTGGCCGGCAGAATGGCATCGCGGGGGTTTCACGAAGGACCTTTTGCTTCTGGAGTTTTTCCCATTATGGTGGCGTTGGAGGTCTGGGGCGATCGGCTGGCTAATCGCAGCATTTTGTTTAGATGCGATTATCTGGGCGTGGTGCATGCGATTAATAACCAGAGGGCAAAGTCGTTGGTGGTTATGCGGGTGCTAGGGCAATTGCTTTTGACATGCTTGCGTAGGAACCTGTGGTTCCGCGCGCAACATGTGCCCGGTTTGGAGAATGGGATTGTCGACGCTTTGTCGCGAGGACAGTGGGAGAGGTGTTGGTTGTTGGCACCTGAGGCCAACGAGCAAGGTTTTCATTGTCCCGGTTAGGTTTGGCAGGTGATCGGGCCGGACTGGAGGGTCTAGTGTTGCGGTCAGTAGCGCCAGCCACGCTCAAGGCTTACGAACAAGCTTGGAGTGAATGGGAGGAGTTTGTCCAAGGGCGTCAGCATCAAGGTAAGAGTAGGCATCGGCTGATGCTTTCTTTTATGTGGCAGCTTTACGTCTCCGGTAGGTCACGAGCAGTGGTATCGCGGTATTTGGCAGGCATCTCATTTTTCTGCAAGCTGCGAGGCGTCCCTGACGTAACGAAAAGCGAGGTTCTGTGGAAGGCAATGAAAGGGTGGGCGCGAGTTGCGCCGTCGCCACCGGATAGGAGGCGGCCCATCGATGCGGCTTTGTTGCCAGCCGTCATCGAGGCGGTAGGGCGAGTTGCGTCGTCCAGGTTTGAGATGCTTTTGTTTAGTTTAGCGTTCTCAATGGCTTACCACGGGGCCTTTCGAGTTTCTGAGTTGGTAGCGCCTTCCAAGAGAGCAGATTCGCGCATGCTGGTCGGGGACGTGGTAGTGGGTGAGAGGTCCTTGCTGTGCAGGTTGCAACGCTCCAAGACGGATCAAGTGGGGAGAGGGCGCTGGGTTACAATGGTTCCAGCGCTAGAGGAGAGCGTTTGCCCAGTTGGCTGGCAAGGCAATATGTGGTGGTGCGACCCGTTAAGGAGGGGTCTTGGCTGTTGCATTATGATGGGCTGCCAGTCACGAAATACCAGTTTCGTTGGATGCTGAGTCGTTGTTTGGCGGGCTTGGGCCTCCCACCCACTGCTTTCGGTACCCATTCCTTTCGCATAGGCGCAGCGACGTCGGCTGCTGCGGCGGGTTGCTCCAGAACTGAAATCCAAGCGGTGGGGCGATGGAAGTCGTCAAGTTACAGACGATATATTCGCCCCGTCACATGAGAGGTCGGTTTGCGCTTGGGGCTTTGTTTAAATGGCAATGTATTACGTTGTTCCAGTTCTGTGATTTTATGGTGTTGTGCGTCTGTTGGTGTTCCCCCTTTTTTATCCTACTCAGGGATTAGCTACTCGCCGTTGCTGGCATGAGTCGGCAGCGGGGGTCTGGAGTTATTTGCGATTTTTTGCCTGACTTGACGGACTGAATTCTAATCTATAATTCGGCTAATTTGGTCTAATCAGAGTCCCTCAGCAGGTCTTTACGTTTCACCTCCAGCTGAGTTATTACATGTGTTTCCCATTTTATACCCCCCCCCCCTTTTTTTATTTCGTTTGTTTTATTTGATCCTTCCCCTTTGTGTCTTTAATTGCGCTTTAAATTGGCAACGGAACATGGTGCAGTCGGCTAGGCCGTGACTGCTGCAATGGCGAGATCTAAAGTTTTCTTTTTTGGCAGATCCTTCAGTATAAACAATTAATAAGCCTCTTAGTAATCAATTCTACCCCTCTTTTTCCCTTCAGGATGGTTCGGAGACTATTTGCCCATTTGGGTGGTTGGCCACTCTTACATTTACTGGGCGGCCAGGTTTGTGGCCTCGGAAGGGTCTCAGGCATTGCTAGGAACACAGGGTGTCAGATGGCTTGGCAGGCGAGGAATGATGTGGGGTGAGCTGAGGAGTAGGTTAGTGAGTCAGGCCAGCAAGCATGGAGTCCCTAGGGTTTTGGTTGTCCATCTAGGTGGCAACGACCTGGGGAAGAGGACATCCTTGGATCTGCGGTGGGCCATGATACAGGATCTGGCAAGTGTGACCGCGGCATGGACCAATTGTGTGTTGGTTTTTTCCATGATGGTGCCAAGATTGTGTTGGAGGGGTGTGGCGGATGGTCGCCAGATTGATGAGGCCCGGAAAAAGGTGAACGGAGCGGTGGCAAAGTGGGTGCTGTCCCACGGTGGGAGGGTGGTTCGCCACCCGAGGATACGGTTCAGAGACAGTCACCTTTTCCGGCGCGATGGAGTACATCTATCCAATGAGGGGATGATGTTTTTTCTGGAGGATCTAGGTTTCGCTTTGCAGGAGTTAGGGTAGGTTTATGGTGGCGGTGCGAAAGACTTTGGGGATGAGTCTTTCGCTGTTGGCGGAAAAGAACGGCAGTTTTGTATTGTAGGGAAAACTGTAGTGTTTTTACAGTTTGTTGTGGTTTAGGTGCACTCACCTCCATCGACTTATGGCCGCTTGACCACCCGTCCGGGAAGGCAGCGGCAGGGCACCCAGGAGCGGTGGGTAGTCACTGTGGGGGTTGAGTTGTCACCTATTACCGGTTTATAGTAAGTTTTAGTAAATTTATAGGGTTAGTTATTTAAAGTTAATTCAGATTAATTGAGCCGTTCTTTTGGGCCGCCACCATATGCCAGCTGGAGCGGCATATTAAATTAATTTCTTTATTACAGGTTTCCTAATGGATAGGGACAAATAAATAGCTAGCAATTTTCTGCCAAAATTCAAGTCTCAGTGTCGTTATTTCTGGTTCTAGGTTATGAATGCTTTACTTTCAAAGAAAGGGGTCCACCAAATATCACTAATATGTTTATTACCCCCACAATACTCTAGTTCTGCTCTGGACAATATGACAGCTATGTCCTACATAACAGAATAGAGAAAATCTTTTAATGTTCCTTTACATGGCAGATTTGGACATTTTGCAGGAGATCATAGAAAGGAACATAATGCTAAAAGCAATAAACCTGCCTGGAAATATTATCTAACTTGCAGATTCCCTTTCCTCTCTTTGACTACCTTGATTTCCTTATTATCTATTATGTCGATTTCTAAGACACTGGCTTTCCTCTTAGCTTTAGCATTTGCAAATAAGAGGAGTTGAGCTTATCCTATTAGTTTTCTCAAACCATTCTCAACCCCAAAAGTGTACCAAATTATTCTCAAGGGTCATACCAAAACATCTCTTATGTAGAATTCTTAGTAGAATTAGAAAAAGTAAAGATGATAAAGAACCAAACCATTACATTGTCTCCTGTTTATCTACTTACCTTGCTCTTCCCCCACTTGTTACAATATACAGCAATTATTTATAAGTTTACAAAACCTTGCTGTACAGCTAAACCCTCCACCCTACAGAATATATTGTCACATGATAGTGTCTGATATTGATATTTCTCAATTTAAAGGCCTCTCTTTACTGGGTGCCACTGCTTCCAAAGCTGCTTCAAGGTCTTGCCATGTCAAGCTATCATGCACGCTGCAAGCTGGTCATTTGCATGTGCATTGGCAAAATACTACGGATACTGGCGATCAGGAGGTTTACCTCCTATACCCTCCAATTAGCTTGAAGGGAAATTTACCTCACACACTGATATACCCTCAACTTCAATGGATATGACACTACTCAAAGGCCACTTTTGAGAGGAGTTAGCAATATGAAGGTATCTCAGAAGGTCTTCTCTTACAAATAATTATATACAAGGCTCATTTGTCATTAATGTGGTAATGTGCGTAACATTATTGGAGACTTACGATGAAGAAAAGGTTAGGTCTCTCAGGACAACCAACAGGTGTGTGGTAGTCTGCCCACCTGCTGTTGCTAGGTGGCAATCCTCCCGACGAACAAACAGTAGTTTGCAGGAATCTATGACCTGCAAACTTCCTTTGTTCTAGGGAATAGGATTGCCACCTAGCAACAGCGCCCATCCCACCCTCCCAAAAAACTAAAAAAGAATAATTATTATTATTACAAAGTAGCTGTTGCTCTCTGTTGGTTACTCTTCCAGACATTAGTCTATTGTCTTTTCAGGCCCTCTGAGGTAGATGCATATTACAGAGTCTGGCTACAGAGGACCCTAGAAATTGAGACAACTCAATTTTTTTTTCTGTTTGTTTACTTGCAAAACAGAGGTTTCTTTATAATATTGTTTTGCCATCCATTTCTGGAAAACAAGACAAATATAACCGAAAAAAGTCATTTCACACACAAGACTTTATTCTCTAGTTGTGTACACTTATTGTTATTCCAACTGCAATTATCTAAAATTCCAAGAAAGTTGTTCTAGCTTCCATTTCTTGTTCTGCTTATACATATTATACAGTACAAATATAACTAGAGTTAAGAGTGAATATATATTTATATATACAGTATGTGTGTGTGTATGTATATATGTATATATGTATGTATGTGTGTATATATATATATATATATATATATATATATATTTCTCTATCGTCCTTGTGGATGCTGGGGTTCCTGAAAGGACCATGGGGAATAGCGGCTCCGCAGGAGACAGGGCACAAAAAGTAAAGCTTTCCGATCAGGTGGTGTGCACTGGCTCCTCCCCCTATGACCCTCCTCCAGACTCCAGTTAGATTTTTGTGCCCGGCCGAGAAGGGTGCAATCTAGGTGGCTCTCCTAAAGAGCTGCTTAGAGAAAGTTTAGCTTAGGTTTTTTATTTTACAGTGAGTCCTGCTGGCAACAGGATCACTGCAACGAGGGACTTAGGGGAGAAGGAGTGAACTCACCTGCGTGCAGGATGGATTGGCTTCTTGGCTACTGGACATCAGCTCCAGAGGGACGATCACAGGTACAGCCTGGATGGTCACCGGAGCCGCGCCGCCGGCCCCCTTGCAGATGCTGAAGTAAGAAGAGGTCCAGAATCGGCGGCTGAAGACTCCTGCAGTCTTCTAAAGGTAGCGCACAGCACTGCAGCTGTGCGCCATTTTCCTCTCAGCACACTTCACACGGCAGTCACTGAGGGTGCAGGGCGCTGGGAGGGGGGCGCCCTGGGAGGCAAATGAAAACCTTTTTTGGCGAAAAATACCTCACATATAGCCCCCAGAGGCTATATGGAGATATTTAACCCCTGCCAAGATTCACTAAATAGCGGGAGACGAGCCCGCCGAAAAAGGGGCGGGGCCTATCTCCTCAGCACACAGCGCCATTTTCTCTCACAGAAAGCCTGGAGAGAAGGCTCCCAGGCTCTCCCCTGCACTGCACTACAGAAACAGGGTTAAAACAGAGAGGGGGGGCACTGATTTTGGCGATATTGAGATATATATAAAGATGCTATAAGGGAAAACACTTATATAAGGTTTTCCCTATATAATTATAGCGTTTTGGTGTGTGCTGGCAAACTCTCCCTCTGTCTCCCCAAAGGGCTAGTGTGGGTCCTGTCCTCTGTCAGAGCATTCCCGGTGTGTGTGCTGTGTGTCGGTACGTGTGTGTCGACATGTATGAGGACGATGTTGGTGAGGAGGCGGAGAAATTGCCTGTAATGGTGATGTCACTCTCTAGGGAGTCGACACCGGAATGGATGGCTTATTTAGGGAATTACGTGAGAATGTCAACACGCTGCAAGGTCGGTTGACGACGTGAGACGGCCGACAAACTATTAGTACCGGTCCAGGCGTCTCAGAAACACCGTCAGGGGCGTTAAAAACGCCCATTTACCTCAGTCGGTCGACACAGACACGGACACTGAATCCAGTGTCGACGGTGAATAAACAAACGTATTTCTCATTAGGGCCACACGTTAAGGGCAATGAAGGAGGTGTTGCATATTTCTGATACTACAAGTACCACAAAAAAGGGTATTATGTGGGAGTGAAAAAACTACCTGTAGTTTTTCCTGAATCAGATAAAATAAAATGAAGTGTGTGATGATGCGTGGGGTTACCCCGATAGCAAATATTGGCGTTATACCCTTTCCCGCCAGAAATTAGGGCGCGTTGGGAAACACCCCTTAGGGTGATAAGGCGCTCACACGCTTATCAAGTGGCGTTACCGTCTCCAGATACGGCCGCCCTCAAGGAGCCAGCTGATAGGAAGCTGGAAAGATATCCTAAAAAGTATATACACACATACGGTGGTTATACTGCGACCAGCGATCGCCATCAGCCTGGAGATGCAGTGCTGGGTTGGCTTGGTCGGATTCCCTGACTGAAAATATTTTATTCATATAGAGCATTTAATAGGATGCATTCTATATATATGTACGTGAGATGCACAGAGGGATATTTGCTCTCTGGCAGCAAGATAAGTACGTTGTCCATATCACCCAGAAGATGTCATGGACACGACAGTGGTCAGGTGATACAGATCCCATACGGCACATGGAAGTATTGCCGTATAAAGGGAAGGAGTTAGTTGGGGTCGGTCCATCGGACCTGGGGACCACGGCAACAGCTGGGAAATCCAACCTTTTTACCCCAAGTTACATCTCAGCTGAAAAAGACACCGTCTTTTCAGCCTCAATCCTTCCTTTCCCATGAGGGCATGCAAGCAAAAGGCCAGTCATATCTGCCCAGACATAGAGGTAAGGGAAGTAGACTGCAGCAGGCAGCCCCTTCCCAGGAAAAGAAGCCCTCCACCGCGTCTGCCAAGTCCTCAGCATGACTTGAGTCCGCTGGGGCCATGCAAGCGGACTCAAGGTGGGGGGGTAGTCTCAAGAGTCTCAGCGCGCAGTGGGATCACTCGCAGGTTGACCCCTAGATAGTACAAGTATTATCCCAGGGGTACAGATTGGAGAGTCGAGACATCTTCTCCTCGCAGGTTTCTGAAGTCTGCTTTACCAACGGCTCCCTCCGACAGGGAGGCAGCATTGGAAACAATTCACAAGCTGTATATCCAGCAGGTGATAATCAAAGTACCCCTCCTACAACAAGGAAAAGGGTATTATTTTTCCACACTATATTGTGGTACTGACGCCAGACGGCTTGGTGAGACATAGTCTAAACTGAAATCTTTGAACACTTACATAAAAGGTTCAAATCGAGATGGAGTCACTCAGAGCAGTGATAGCGAACCGGAAAAAAGGGGACTATATGGTGTCCCTGGACATCAAGGATTACCTCCATGTCCAAATTTGCCCTTCTCAACAAGGGTACCTCTGGTTCGTGGTACAGAACTGTCAATATCAGTTTCAGACGATGCCGTTTGAATTATCCACGGCACCCCGGGCCTTTTACCAAGGTAATGGCCGAAAAGATGTTTCTTCAAAGAAAAAAGGCATCTAAATTATCCCTTACTTGGACGATATCCTGAAAAGGGCAAGTTCCAGAGAACAGTTGGAGATCGGAAGAGCACTATCTAAAGTAGTTCTACGACAGCACGACTGGATTCTAAATATTCCAAGAATCGCAGCTGTTTTCCGACGATACGTCTGCTGTTCCTAGGAATGATTCTGGGCATAGTCCAGAAAAAGGTGTTCCTCCGGGAGGAAAAAGCCAAGGAGTTATTCGACCTAGTCAGAAACCTCCTAAAACCAGGCCAAGTATCAGTGCATCAATGCACAGGAGTCCTGGGAAAAATGGTGGCTTCTTACGAAGCGATTCCATTCGGCAGATCTCAGGGGATTTGCTGGACGAATGGTCCGGATCGCATTTTCAGATGCATCAGCGGATAATCTTGTCTCCAAGGACAAGGGTGTCTCTTCTGTGGGGGCTGCAGAGTGCTCATCTTTTAGAGGGCAGCACACTCAGCATTCAGGACTGTGTTCTGGGGACCACGGATACCAGCCTGAGAGGCTGGGGAGTAGTCACACAGGGAAAAAATTTCCAAGGAAGTGTGGTCAAGTCTGGAGACTTCTCTCCACATGAATATACTGGAGCTAAGGGCAATTTACAATGCTCTGAGCCTAGGAAGACTCCTGCTTCAAAGTCAACCGGTGCTGATCCAGTAGGACATCATCATGGCGGTCGCCCACGTTATCAGACGGGGCGACACAAGAAGCAGGAGGGCAATGACAGCAAGGATTCTTCGCTGGGCGGAAAATCATGTGATAACACTGTCAGCAGTGTTCATTCCGGGAGTGGGCAACTGGGAAGATTTCCTCAGCATAAATGAATTCCACCCGGAAAAGTGGAAACTTAATCTGGAAGTTTCCACATGATTGTAAACCGTTGGGAAAGACCAAAGGTGGTTATGATGGCGTCCCACCTGAAGCGCCAGGTCAAGAGACACTCAGGCAATAGCTGGGACGCTCTGGTAACACCGTCGGTGTACCAGTCGGTGTATGTGTTCCATCCTCTGCTTTTCATACCCAATGTATTGAAAATGATAGGAAGGAGAGGAGTAAGAACTATACTCGTGGCTCCGGTTTGGCCAAGAAGGACTTGGTTCCCGGAACTTCAAGAGATACTAAGAAGGGTCTTGATTCGGCAAGAACCGTGTCTGTTCCGGGACTTACCGCAGCTGCGTTGACGCCAAGGCGGGTGAACGCCGGATCCTAAGGGAAAGAGGCATTCCGGAAGAGGTCATCCCTACCCTGGTCAGAGCCAGGAAGGAGGTGACCGCACAACATTATCACCACTTAGGTGAAAATATGTGCCAGGGTGTGAGTCCAGGAAGGCTCCACGGAAGAATTTCAACTAGGTTAATTTCTACATTTCCTGCAAACAGGAGTGTCTATGGGTCTCAAATTGGGTCCATTAAGGTTCAAATTTCGGCCTGTTGATTTTCTTCCAGAAAGAAATTGGCTTCAGTTCCTGAAGTCCAGAAGTTGTTAAGGGAGTACTGCATATACAGCCCCTTTGATGTCTCCAGTGGCACTGGGCGATCTCAACGTAGTTTTGGGATTCCTAAAAAATCACATTGGTTTAAACAACTCAAATCTGTGGATTTGATATATCTCACATGGAAAATGACCATGCTGTTGGTCCTGGCCTCGGCCAGGCGAGTGTCAGAATTGGCGGCTTTATCTCACAAAGCCATATCTGATTGTCCATTCGGACAGAGCAAAGCTGCGGACTCGTCCCCAGTTTCTCCTTAAGGTGGTGTCAGCGTTTCACCTGAACCAGCTTATTGTGGTACCTGCGGCTACTAGGGACTTGGAGGACTCCAAGTTGCTGGATGTTATCAGGGCCCTGAAAATATAGTTTCCAGGTTGGCTGGAGTCAGGAAATCTGACTTGCTGTTTATCCTGTATGCACCCAACAATGCTGGGTGCTTCTGCTTCTAAGCAGTCGATTGCTCGTGGGATTGGTAGCACAATTCAACTTGCACATTCTGTGGCAGGCCTGCCACAGTCTAAATCTGTTAAGGCCCATTCCACAAGGAAGGTGGGCTCATCTTGGGCGGCTGCCCGAGGGGTCTCGGCATTACAACTTTGCCGAGCAGCTACGTGGTCGGGGGAGAACACGTTTGTAAAATTCTACAAATTTGATACCCTGGCAAAAGAGGACCTGGAGTTCTCTCATTCGGTGCTGCAGAGTCATCCGCACTCTCCCGCCCGTTTGGGAGCTTTGGTATAATCCCCATGGTCCTTTCAGGAACCCCAGCATCCACAAGGACGATAGAGAAAATAAGAATTTACTTACCGATAATTCTATTTCTCGGAGTCCGTAGTGGATGCTGGGCGCCCATCCCAAGTGCGGATTATCTGCAATACTTGTACATAGTTATTGCTAACTAAATCGGGTTATTGTTGTTGTGAGCCATCTTTTCAGAGGCTCCGCTGTTATCATACTGTTAACTGGGTTCAGATCACAGGTTGTACAGTGTGATTGGTGTGGCTGGTATGAGTCTTACCCGGGATTCAAAATTCCTCCCTTATTGTGTACGCTCGTCCGGGCACAGTACCTAACTGGAGTCTGGAGGAGGGTCATAGGGGGAGGAGCCAGTGCACACCACCTGATCGGAAAGCTTTACTTTTTGTGCCCTGTCTCCTGCGGAGCCGCTATTCCCCATGGTCCTTTCAGGAACCCCAGCATCCACTACGGACTCCGAGAAATAGAATTATCGGTAAGTAAATTCTTATTATATATATATATATATATATATATATATATATATATATATATATATATATATATATATATATATATATATGTGTGTGTGTGTATGTTATTTCTTCTCAGGGTTTGCCTTTCACAAGCCTCACCAGCATTGTATGCCTAAATAAATGGTTCAGTCAGTTCAGATCTAAATGTGTAGGTATTACTCTCCTTTGTTCCAACACACACAATACTCACCGACAGGTGTTCTTGTTATTAGGATTGCTACCAGTATGCTTTGAAAAATCTGATTCAGTGAGTTTTAGCCCCGCCCAGTTGCTAGTGTGCATGTGACCTGTGCACAACCTAGCCTGCTGGGCAAGTGCAACTTCACTGCTAGTGTCGGCTGGTTAGTGATTTAAAAATTTCACTGCCCTGCCTTACAGCGGAAAATCATGATGCTTACTACATAACCCACCTGCTGTTGCTAGGTGGCAATCCTATTCCCTAGAACAAAGGAAGTTTGCAGGTCATAGATTCATGCAAACTACTGTTTCTCTATCCAAAATGTATTTGATAAAGCTAACCCTATAACTTCTATATTATCACATGAATGTATATACACACTAGTCATTGGTTTCCAAACTGGGTACCTTGGGGCACTTGCAGGGGTGATAGGCAAAACCAGTGCTGATGGCTGCCAGTCAAAAAATGTGTGGACAAAAGAAAACACCCCATAACTGACTCGAAGGATCATTTTTGCTGAATGTCTAAATAAGAAACTGGGCCTAGGGGAGCTGTGAAAACAATGCTGACAGTATAGGGTGCCGTGATTCAAGAACATTTGGGCAGAACCATACCTATGTGTGTGCCAGGTGTGCCTGGCACACAGTGCAGTCGCCCTGAGGGCGCAACTGCCCACATTCCCTAAAGTCATCAGCCGGCATTACAAGCCGCCTGTGTGCGTGTGCTGCCGCCGGAGAGGAGCAGCTCCGGGGGCAGGGGAGGAGGAGGAGGGAGGGGGACTCTGGAGCCGCAGCAGCACTATGTAATTGGTGGCGCTGCTGCAGCTGTCCCTCTCCTTCCGCATTGGATGGCCGCCGCCGCTGTGAATGCGCTTCCCTCATCCCAGCATTCACAGCGGCGGCGTACAGCCAATGTGGAAGGAGCGGGACAGCTGCATGCGGCGCCGCCACCAATTACATAGCGCTGCTGCGGCTCCCAAGACCTCCTCCTCCTTCTCCCCTGTCTCCGGAGCTGCCAGCACCGAGGAGCCTGACTGCCTGAGCCAGCAGAGAGAAGGGAAGTATCATCTATCTATCGTATAAAAAGGGGACACTGTCTGCCGTAATGTGTAAAAAGGGGACTCTGCCTGTCGTAATGTGTAAAAAAGGGGACTGTCTGCCGTAATGTGTAAAAAGGGGGACTCTGTCTGCCGTAATGTATAAAAAGGGGACACTGTCTGCCATAATGTGTAAACAGGGGATGCTGTTTGCCGTAATGTGTAAAAAGGGGACGCTGTCTGCCGTAATGTGTAAAAAAAGGACGCTGTCTGCCGTAGTGTGTAAAAAGTGGACGCTGTCTGCCGTAATGTGTTATATGGGAACGCTGTCTGCCGTAATGTGTTATAAGGGGACGCTATCTGCCGCAATGTGTTATAAGGGGACGCTGTCTGTCGTAATGTGTTATAAGGGGACGCTGTCTACCGTAATGTGTAAAAAAGGGTCCTGTCTGCCGTAATGTGTAAAAAGGGGGACTCTGTCTGCCGTAATGTGTAAAAAGGGGAACCTGTCCGCCGTAATGTGTAAAAGGGGCTCTACGTGGTGTAGTGGCGCTACTGTGTGGCGTAATTTGAATAATGGAGATTACTGTGCACCGTAATATGAATTGGTATTATTTTGTGGCCACACCCCTTCCCCATGAAGCCACGCCCCTATATATTTTTTCACGCTCCTGCGGTGCGCACTGCCCTTATATTGCATAGGGGGGGGGGGCGCAGATGCCATTTTTTGCACACAGCGCTAAAATGTCTAGTTACGGCACTGTGTTTGGGAACCACTGCACTGCTTTCAGAAGCCATTTACCTTACCAGTATGTTACAGGACTACTACAGAAATACCTCATGGTAGAAATGTGTGTACTGGTGGGGTCACAGAAATTGCGGCTTCTGATTTTTCTTCCTCTCACATCACCCTCTGCAGCATTTTGAAGTGCCAACTCTTCTTCTTGGTGGCAGTACAATTTGTATTAAGGGTGGAAGCAGAGCCGGCGCTACCCACTCAGCAAGGGTATGCAATGCAGGGAGGCGCTGAGGCTCCCTGCTCTGCTACACTGCTGCTGCCGGCTGCCGCTGCGCCTGTCAGACTGGATGACAGGTAGCGGCGCTAGCAGCAGGTAGCGCGGCTCCCTCCCCCTCCTCCTCCCCAGTGAGACTGCAGGCAGTGTGCACTGTGCAGATTCACCCCTCACACCGCTCCAAATTGTATTGGGGGCATGGCCTAATTGCGGGAGGTGTGGCCACTTCCCGTTATGGAAAAAGTAAAAAAAAAAATAATCTTTATAGTACCTGATGATCCCTGAGCCCCCAGCCCTCGGCCCCTCAGGCAGGGTCAATTCAGTGTGAGAGCGTGATCAGTGTGATCACTCCCCCCCCCCCCCCCCCCCACACCTTACCTGTACAGGAACAGGCAGAGGCTCAGCATTAGCAGCATGTTCTGTGCTCCCAGGATAAGAGCCTTATGCTGCCGCCCAGTAAAGAGGGATGGTGGTGGGAGTGCAGCAAACTAGGGCCACTCCATAAGTCCCAGGCCCGGGTAATTAGTACCCGCTCCCCCCTTCCCCCTGCCCTCCTGCAGGTAGTTGGGCCGCACTGTGGTGGGAATGAAGGCTGTACCTGACATAGGGGTTATTGAGAGATGAACGCAGATGGATGCATACACAGCCAGATCTGTGTTATCTCTGCACATGCTGAGGTCCGCCCAGCACAAGGCAAGGCCGCCAAGCATGTGTGGCACCGCCTCCCGATGCATCCGCAATTTGATTGAGGACGCATCTGATCTAAGGTTGACTCCTGGCAGTGCAGCCTAATCAGCAGCCATTTTTGGGGGGGAGCGGCTGTGTGTGACGTCTCGGCCTGCCCCCGTTTTTCCGGCGTCATCTCAGCAACACCTTAACTCCGCTACGCTGTCGCCTATCAATCACATTGTAGTCGCATCCATTGGGGAAGCGACCGCAATGTGTGTGGCCTCACGCCCACTGCGCATGCACAGTTTGCTGCCACTGGCAAACTGCGCTGAGAGCCGCTATTGCAGTGGGGTCTCAATGACCTTCATAATGTGTTTAATGGGTTGTATCTGGCATAATGTGTATAATGGGTTGTACCTGGCATAATGTGTATAATAGGCTGTATCTGGCATAATGTGTATAATGGGCTCTACTCTGGCGTAACGGCTCTCCTGTATAGCGTAAGGTGTATAAGGGCACTACTGTGTGGTGTAATGTGAATAACGGATACTACTGTGCAGTGTAATATGACTAACGGATACTACTGTGCAGTGTAATATGACTAACGGATACTACTGTGTGGTGTAATGTGACTAACGGACACTGCTGTGCGGTGTATTGTTAATGACGGTCGCTACTGTGTGGTGTAATGTGACTAACGGACACTTCTGTGCGGTGTAGTGTGAATGACGGACACTTCTGTACTGTGTAATGTGACTAACGGACACTGCTGCACAGTGTAATGTGACTAACTGACACTTCTGTTCGGTGTAATGTGACTAACGGACACTGCTGTGTGGTGTAACATGACTAATGGACACTACTGTGTGGGGTAATGTGACTAATGGACAGTACTGTGCGGGGTTATGTGAACTGGTACTATTCTGTGGCCCTATATTTTTTGTGTGCGCCTTCGGCGCGCACTGTCCCTGTTCTTAGCATGGCCAGAGGAAACTGTTGCCCTGAGCTCTTCAAGATCTAGAACTGGCCCTGTCATCTATTTTAAATGTGAATAAGGGGCACTATTATGTGGCATAATATGAATCAGGGGCACTACGTTTGGGTTAATGTGCATAAGATTGTAATACTGTGTGGCGTAATTTGAATTGTGGGTACCATTGAGGTCACGTCTCTTCATTGTGTGACCACACCCCTTTTTGCAGTGCCTTTTACACCCCTTTTTTAGTGCCTTTTTACAGTGCCTCTTGCCTTTTATCCCTTTTTTACGGATGGGAGGGCACAAATTTATTATTTGCAAGGGGGCGCCAAACACTCTAGCACCGGCCCTGGGTGGACGTGCCTGTAAAATGTAGGACACACGGGGTCACGGTTAGCCATCTTATTGGATATCATTTAGTAAGCAGATGCCTGCATAGTGGTGTTATTGTTTTTATTATATAGGTTTGCTATGTATCCATAAGTATTTGAGGAAAAAAACAAAACAGTACTATTTCCAACATACATTCTTTCTGTAGCTGCAAGGCCTCAAACTTACAGAAGTGTCACATAGAAATTGGCTATTGAAGAAATCATAGTTGCTAAATTTCCATTGAGATAGATTTGATCAGACAGCTCTGTGACAATGTCGGGGCCTTGGTCTCTGAGAGAGTGTTGAGAATGATATTGTTTTTATCTATCATCTATCATCTATCACCTGAGACACTTAAAAGATTTTTTTTTCCTTTTCTATTCTCAGAGTCTCTGACGTCAATAAATAATTTTTTTCCTTCCCAACATCCTTAATAATGTTGACACTTTCAGGGAGCTGGATAAATCCTGCAAATATATACACAAATCTCAAAATTAAGTAGCTGCTACACAAAATACTGTAGGTATATGGGTTGGCTTTTGCATTAAGGGTGTTATCCATAGTGCAGCGATAGGCTGTGTCTGGCCTTTGGAGACATCATCTGAGGCCTCTGATAATTGTCCGAGTGAGCCAATTGGATAGTCTGATATTATTGGACATTAGCTGATACACCACTTCATATGTTCCTACACAGGGGCGTTTTAAGAGAGGAGGAGGCCGGTGTGCAGCCTTCTGCTTCAGGGGCCCCCTCCTCTCTGACTGATGCACAGGATTTAATACTTACCTTTCCAGAATCCCCCGGCGGTGCCATCCTTCACCGCGGCAGCGGCAATAGAGTCTGAGAACAGACTCTATTGCGCATGCGCAAACCTTCGGGAACACGGTACGGCGGCCATTTTCCCGAAGATTTTGCTAGTTCGCATGCGCGAAACGCCGGAAAAATGTCCGCCGTGCTATCTTTCCGGAGTTTTCAGCAGGTGCAATAGAGTTTGTTCCCCCTAGTGTTCAAACTCTATCGCGCTGCCGAAAAGGAATGGCTTAGACGGGGGACTTCAGAGAGGTAAGTATTAAGCAAATGGGTGCAGTGCGTGCGGGGTTGGCCCCCCTGGACCTGGGGGCACGTGTGCCTCGCACAGACTGCAGCAATTATAGAAACGCCAATGCTCCGACAACAGTCAGATCGGGAGGCTGGGTAAGTGGGTGCTGCACACACTATCTCGTTTATGACATCCTGATTCTGTTGAAGAGATCAATAGAAAGTACACACTGAGCAAGAAATTGCTCAGTGTGTGCGGATACAAATTAATCCAGATAATTTGGATAATGTGTACCCAACTTTAATAAAAAAAATAAACAGGCAAACAAATCTTGGCGGATCATATATAAAGCACGAAGCAGCTGCATCACATGACCTCATGCAGCGCCACTTATCATCGAAGAAGGGTTGTGCCGTCTGCACCATGTAATCTCCCTCCTTCTGCTTCCTGCCTCCTTCATTAAAGCAAGGGAAATATATTTTACGCAGGTTCTTCTAAACACCAATATGCTGCAACTTACTGTATTTTTGTTAGAGGCTAGTGAGCAGGGCCGTTTCTTGGGGCAGGCGAGCAGTGCAACCGCACTGGGCGCCCGCCGCGGCACTAACTGTGGCTCCCTACTTCCCCTCCTATTTCTCCCCGAGTAACCCGCTCGGGGGCGGAGTTTCACGGAATGACGCGGTTGCGTCGTTACGTCACGACGCAACCCCGTCACTCCACAAAACTCCCCCCGAGCGGAGTACAGAGGGGCATCCAAGTTATGAAGAGGGAAAGGCCGGCTCGAGGAGCGACTGGTGAGGCGGGCCGAAGAGCGGTAATCGCCTCTGTAAGTATTCTCTCTCTCTCTCTCAATGTGTAAAATGGGGACACCTGCCGTAATGTGTGAAATGGAGACTCTTGCCTGCCGTAGTGTGGGGATTTAATGTATCAAGGGCATTGCGGTGTGTGGCATAATATGGTGCAGGGGGCATTACTGTGTGGGGCTTAATATGGTAGAATTTTTTTTTCCTGTGGTGGTCGTGATCTGTTGGAGCAGGGTCAAAAACTGGATTGTGAGGTAGTATTTTCAGACGAGGCCATGCCCATTTAAATGAGGCCACACCCATTTAGATGAGGCCACGCCCCCTTGCCGGGTGCGCGTGCACATTTTTTTTATCTAGGTGTGTGTGTGTGGGGGGGGGGGGGGGTCACATTTTTTTAATGTCATGGGGGGGCGCATTTTTAAATCTCGCACTGGGAGCCAAATTGGCTAGAAACAGCCCTGCTAGTGAGCCTCCTTTTGGATGACAGTTCGGTACAGAATGCATGCACAAGCAGTGGAGCTTTCTCATTTCACATATCATATTACTGGTGTGCCACAAGGGGCATTCTCAGTCCGTAGGTGACTTCCTTGCTCTAACACAGGCCATCAATGACCTGACACATCTGGCACCGTAACATGCAGCAATGGAGGGCCAACACATAATGGGATATATATCCCCCAGCTGTCTTTGATCTGGGATAAAAGTACTAATGCCTGACCGGCCCATCGGCCCTTCTGGCATTTGCCAGGTGGGCAGTTCGGCCCTGCTTCTCACTATCTTCCTCACTAACACCATCTCATTTCATATCCCAGTTTTGTATATTTGTCTGTATTAATAGTATTGCAATACTTTTCTCTTTACTACGAATACTGTAACTGCACTCCATTTTCCCCTTCCTTAGCAGTACTATTGCATGCTTATAATCTCTTTAAATCCTCCTTTCAGTAGTAATGGACATTGGAAGCCTGGAATCAAATGGTTGCTGGGCTTCTGACACTAAATCAAGTGATGTAGTGACTACTAGCCTGTTTGACACTGCATAGCAATCTATCTTCTACTGTAGCAGAGGGAGGGCCGGAACAGTGTGAACCACTGTATGGGAACATAGTGGGCCCTAAGGGGATTGCAGAGGACCCTTGGTTTATGGCCCCTGTGCACCCTGTGTTATAGATACACCACTGTGCGGAACATTTGAAAGACTGGACCTGATTCTGATTTGAAAGCAAAGCAAAAAAACTTTGTATCTGCAACAAAATATGTTGCAATACAAAGGGAGCAAAAAACATTTTTTAGATTTTTTCTGTACATGGTAAATACTGTCTGCTTTTGATTGTACTGTAGCCCACAAATGTTACGGAGCTCTATTTTTACACTGGAATTTAGATTTCAGTTTGGACACATACCACCCAAAAACAAAGGCGTTGAATTTTAGGAAGGCTGACTTTTAAAAAAAATGGGGATATGTGTAATGGGCCCTACACATTTAACGATCCGCCGCCGAGCTGCCCGACGGCGGATACGGCCGACGGGCGACCCGGCGGCAGGGGGGCAGTGAAGGGGGAGTGAAGTTTCTTCGCTCCCCCCGTCACCCGGCTTCCTAGAAGTGCAGGCAAATATGGACGAGATCGTCCATATTGGCCTGCCTGCACAGCCGACGGGGCACCAGTGATGAACGAGCGTGGGCTGCTCATCGTTCATCTCCACTCTCAAAGATATGAACGTTATCTCATTCAATAATGAACGAGATCGTTCATATCTTTGAGGATTGTCGGCCAGTGTGTAGGGCCTATTAGCGATTCATTGGCGGATTGGAGGCTCTTGGAAAGAGTGCTGGAGAGTTGGGAAAAATAAAAAAGCAACAGACTTTTGTATCAAAAGGGTTAGGAAAAACATATGGAAAAGGAGGCCAGTGTGGTTTACAAAAGAGGAATCAACTAGTGTGAAAGCAAAAAAAGATGGCATTTAGGAAATATAAGAAGGTATTCAATTAAACTCTGGCTAATTGTCGCACCAGAGCAAGAGCAATCGAATTAGCAGGGATTACCCTGTGTGTGAATCACCAAAGTCGATAAAATCCGCATAAAAACTGCAAAATCAAGGGTTCACGTGTGGGGAAAAACCCATTGATTTTGTAGTTTGCATGGAATTAGTGGGTTTTGGAGCTTGATATCCTGATTGTTAGTGTTGCGGGAAACAGATACTTTAATTAAATAGCCTTTCCCCATGCCAGGGGGATTTTAGCCGGCTAATTCAGTACCCCTTAAACAGGTGTATTTTATCAGATGAAAGGAGGCTCAGTCAGTGAGTAAAGGGAGAACAACTTTTTTTAGGTATATAAATGAAAGGAGAAAATCAAGTGGAGGGATAATAAGACTTGAGACAGAGAGTGCGAGTTTGGTGGAGGGAGATAAGGCAATAGCAGAGCATCTAAATAATATTTTTTGCTCAATATTCACTACAGAAGTAGAGGGGAAGGAGCCACAGTTAAGTTGCAAGTATTAAAAATTAGGTACAGTAGATGAAAGAACATGTACAGAGGAGAAGGTCCTAACAGAACTCTCAAAAAGTGGAGAAATCAATGGGGCAAATGGGACACATCCAAGAATACTAAAAGAGCTTAAACGTGTCCTGGTAGCACCATTAACATAATTATTCAACCTTTCACTATCTACTGGTGCAATTCCAGAGAACTGGAAAAAGAATCCCATTGCACAAAAATGGAAGCAAGGAAGAGGCAAGTAACTACAGACCAGTAAGCCTTACATCAGTAGTAAGGAACGTAATGGAAACACTATTGAAAGAAAGAGTCGTGGAATATCTTAAAATCAGCAATTTACAGGATCCCAAACAGCATGGAGTTACTGGGGGAGATCATGTCAAACAAATATTTTTAACTTTTTTGACTTGGTGACTAAAATAATAGATGAAGGAGGGGCAGTAGATGTAGCTTCTCTAGACTTTAGAAAGGCTTTTGACTCAGTCCCACTATGCAGTTTGCTAAATAAACTCAAAAGCATGGGATTGGATTTTAAGACAGTTGAATGGATAAGAACCTGTTTTGCAGATGACACAATGTAATGCAACAGGAGGATCCTGAACCCTGAATATCCCACCGGTCAGCATGCCAACCAACAAGGACTGTTCCCTCTCGTGGAAGTCTACGACACCCATAGAGTGGGCATAGAACCTGTGGCGAGCCACCGAGCCTGCTGCGTGGCGAGCGCATTGAGCCCGCAATGGGCTTCATTGCGCTCGCGCCTCCCCTTTCCCCCCTGTCGGCCATCTGACAGCCAGGATCCCGCCAAAGAAAGGCCACTACACAATACTTACCTGCAATGACTAAAAGATCTTAACATGTATAGTTTGGAGCAGAGAAGGGAAAGGGGGGACATGATATAAACTTTCAAATATGCAAAAGGTTTTAACAAGGTTCAGGAGGGAAACTGTTTTCAAAGGAAGAGAAGTACTAGAACACGATGACATGCATTGAAACTGGAGGGAGGTTCAGGGGAAATTTTAGGAAAAATTTATTTCACAGAAAGGGTAGTAGATAATTGGAATAGCCTTCCATCAGAGGTGGTAGAGACTAATACAGTACAGCGATTTAAACAAACTTGGGATAGACTGTCCTTACAAAAAAAACAAAAAAAGGATCAAATAGGGTAGATGTTACCTAAAGGATAAAAAGGAACAGACTAGATGGGCCAAGTGGTTCTTATCTACCGCAATTGAAATCACTCTGCACGTTACAGATGGAACCGCGCTCATCTGAGGCGATTCCATCGCAGCGTGCACTCCCGGCGTGACTAGGCGATCCATCCGCCTAGTCACGGCAGGAGTGCACAGAGACGCTCTCCCATTCACTAGAATTAGGCGCGTCTCCATCACGGACATGCGCACGCCCCGGATGGAGGTGCTCTCCTTTTTTAGTGAATGGGGCACGTCACGGGGGCGCATGCCTGTCTGGACGGAGACTCTCTATTCGTCAGGTGCGCCCAGGCACAGACGGTGCCACGACTGGCGAGGCTCCATCTGTACATCTGCCCCACCTACAGTGCAGTATGGTGTTGGGCAAACGTCAACTGATACGTGCAGATAGGACTCTCAGGTCACAAACCAGAAAGTCCTCACACCGCAAAGGTCATCTCTTACCCAGAGAGCTTTCCTTTGCTTAAATATTCATGCACACAGTATGATAGTGTTACTAAACATTGCTATGCATGCGGTCAGAGGTGGAATGCATCGCATTCAGTATTCGATGCTTGATGCATCCCTCCCATTATGAGATAATGGTCACTTGCCCTTTTGGAGGCCCCTGACATGTCACGGGTTGCCCCTCACTGGCATGCCGCACGTCTTCCTTTACAGTGTTGGTTGTTGGGAAAATCTGGAATTGTAAAGTTAGAATCTTCTGTTTTGACAGGCTGAAAAGCCGTTGCCTGATAGTGTCAAATTGTGTAAAACTGCAATTTTCCTCATTTTAGCAGTGCATTAACTTTAACATACTTCAAAGAAAGGAAAGAGGAGGAATTAATGAAACAACGAGGCAGGTAGAAAAAGCATTTTTGTTACACCTCTTGAGAGATTTGTATACTTTTGTCACAATACCTGCTAGGTACTGAACCATACAGTTGTGTAGTGTACATGGGGCCTAATTCAGAGCCGATTGCTGCACCAACAGCGATCGCACTCTGAAGCCCTAAGCATTGAGCCACTGCGCGTGCGCACCCAGTGTGATGCGAAAGCGGGGGTGGGAGGGGGAATTAGAACGCCGTTGGTGGGGCACGGTCTGGACAGTGCAGGCGTGTCTGGACCGTTGCAGGGGCGGGCCGTGGCGGCTGCGTGACATCACACGCAGCCGCTGCAACTCAGAGTGCAGGTAGGGAGGTACTTGGCGGGTGCGAAAGCATCGCCGCCATGTGATGCTTTTGCACCTGTGGGGGGGGGGGGGGGGGGGGCAGGACCTGACATGCGGGGCAGACTAGCCCTGTGCTGGGCGTCCCCCCGCATATCAGAGAAACTGGTTGTGGTAAATTAGCACATCTATGATCAGGTCTGAATCACCCACCATGGTCCTTTCAGAAGTCACAGTTACTACACAGTGCCATGATGTGCTACGTTCTACAGCTCTCCCATTTCTTTTTTTTTTTTTTTAACTGAAGAAATTTTATTAGAGAAGATTTTCAATACAGAACATGCACAACGTTATGTAAACAAAAAAGCCAATAACACAGTAGCAGCATGTCTGAAAACCATAATACATAGTAGTAAAGTAATAATACTAATACTAAAAGACTTGAAAGTTAGAAATAAAGAAAAAATAGGGGAGATAAGGAAAAGAGGGGATAGAGAAAGAGTGGAACACAGAATAGAGGAGATGCTGACCATCAGTCTTTCAGGGAAACTGTAGAGAACCTGCGCATACTTCTGTACCTTTTTGACTAAACAGTATATAGACATATATAAAAAGAAACTAAACATTCACCCATTACAAGGCAAGGCATTCCGGGGGGTAGTGCAGGAGGAATAGTAATCAAACCACGGTAGCCATTTCAATAGAGGGGATTGGGGAGCTAAGGAATATTTAATGCTCATAGTTTCCATTTCGAAATTGCGCTGTATTGACGTTATAATTTTGGATAAGCGTGGTGGATCTGTTCTTTTCCAATATTGAGCGATTGCGGCCCTGGTAGCTATGAGAATATGGCCTATCACATAAGAGTATTCAGAGGGTACATAAGGAGGAAAGTAATGCAAAAGAACAATCTCAGGGCGGTGGGGGAGGGTCACCTTTGTGACCTTTTCAATTAGTCCAAAAACCTCTATCCACAATGGCCTAATAACTGGGCATGTCCAAAATGTGTGAATTAAAGTACCTTCTAATCCACATTGCCTCCAACAAAATTTAGAGGAATCTGGCCAGATCCTATGTAGTTTATCAGGTGTGTGATAAAGGCCATGAATTAATTTGAACATCATTTCAGTGTGATTAATGCACCGAGACATTTTAAAAATATTCATAAAAATATTTTCCCATTCCTGATCTGTCAGAAGAATATTAAATTCTGATTCCCACCGTGTTTGAATATGTAGTTTCACATCATTGAGCGGGGAGAGGAGCGTAACATACCACTGAGATATACCACCTTTGTGGTGTATGGAGGAAAAGTTACTCAAGATATATGGAGGGGGAGTAGGGGAGGAGAGAGGATCAGGCATATTCGCCCTAATCCAGTGTCGGATACGTAGATATTTATAAAAGTCCTTTGACGGTATCAAATATTGGGTTTGTAGCTGTTGGAAGGTTTTAAGCTCTGATTTATCATACAAGTCCTTGACCAGCTGAACCCCGAGCTCCCGCCAGTTCCGCAATGGAAGGTCTGGGAGTAGTTTGGAAATCGCCAAAATGGATAGGTGCGTAGAGGGCAGCGGGCAGTCGCCCAGATTAGTGACCAATCTGTCCCAGACCTTAAGAGAATTAGTTATACTCCTCATAAGTTTGGTAGAGGGGGGTCTATGTAAGGGTTTGACCCAGATTAAATCTGGAAGAGGGAATCCTGTGCACATATGTCTTTCAATATCTACCCAGGGTTTTACGGACTCAGTCCGGAGCCAGTCCTTCAACTGATCAAGGAGACATGCATGCTGATAGAGTTCAAGGTTAGGGAATGCAAGACCCCCGCTACCTTTGGATCTAAACAAGCGGTTTCTAGCTATCCTGGGTTTTTTACCCTTCCAAATAAAAGTAGACATGACAGAATAGAATTTGTTAAGGAGAGCAAGCGGTACTAAGTAAGGTATGGCTCTAAACAGGTAAAGAATTTTAGGGAGGAGCATCATTTTAATTGATGAAAGGCGCCCCAACCAAGAGATTTCATAGTTCGTCCACTGTTTGGTGAGGGTTTGGAAGTGGCCCAAGAGAGGAAGGTAGTTACACTCCACCGTGGAATGAGAACTGGAAGGGATCTTGATCCCAAGGTATTGGAGGGAAGAGTCCTGCCAGGCGTAGGGATATGTAGATTGTAGGGATTGGAGTAGGATCGGTTCAATGTCAAATGCCAATGCCTCAGTTTTAGCCGTATTCAGTTTATAAAAGGAGATTTTAGAGTAGTCCTGCAGGATATCGTGGATAGCTGGGAGAGAAGATTCAGGCTTAGTTACAAACAACAGGACATCATCTGCAAACAGGCAAATCTTATGTTGCGTGGGACCTATGGAAACTCCGCTAACTAGGGTGGACGCTCTAATTTTCTCTGCCAGAGGTTCTATTGCTAAAATGAAAATTAATGGTGACAGTGGACATCCCTGACGAGTGCCGTTGGTGATGGGGAAAGAATCGGATAAAAACCCATTACTAAAAACGTGCGCTGAGGGGTGCGTATATAGGCGTAGGACATTCTGTAAAAATTGTCCCGTGAACCCAAACCTGGCAAGAACTTCTGACATGTATAACCAATGGATCCTGTCAAAAGCTTTCTCCGCGTCAAGGGAAAGCAATAATAAGGGCTCCCGCGATGCGGAGCGAGCCTCCAGAAGGGAGAAGACTCTCCTGGTATTGTCAGGGGCTTGGCGACCAATAGTGAAACCCACTTGATCTTGATGAATCAATGTGGGGATCAACGGATTCAGTCTATTTGCAAGCAGTTTGGCATACAACTTAATATCTGTGTTCAAAAGTGCTATGGGTCTATAATTTGCGCAGAGAGATGGGTTCTTGCCAGGTTTGAGAATCGTTATCACCTGTGCCTCCAACATTTCTCTAGGGAAAGGGTTAGAGGAAGCGTCATTGTACAGATTAAGAAGAAGTGGGGAGAGTGAGTCTTGGAAGATAATGTAAAAGAGATTAATAAACCCATCTGGCCCAGGGGCCTTGTCTTTTTTGAGGGCTTTCAGGGAAGTCTGAATTTCTCTCTCAGTCCAGGGTGTGCAAAGTATGGAAGCATCATCAGGGGAAATGGAAGGCAGATTAATGGAATCTAGGAAAGACCGTATAAGCAGCAAGGAAGGTTGCGGGGTGAGGGGATCATGTTTGAGATTGTACAGTTTCCTATAATAAGAGGCAAATTGGTTTGCAATATCTTTTGGGTTCAGGGACAGCGATCCATCTGGGTTTGTCAAGTATTTAATTCTATTGATAAGGTTTTTCCCTCTGAGTTTCCGCGCCAGTAATTTACCCGCCCTATTACCTAATGTGTAATATTTTTGATTTAGGTTAGAGACTGCTCTTTGTACGTGCAAAAGGTAGAGACTGTTCAATTTCCTCTTTGCTTCAGTCAGGGACGCAAGGGTGAGATCGTCGGCAGGGGATTGTTTATGTTTGGTTTCTAGCGTCGTCACCTCCAACTCATAAGCCAACTGAACTTCCCGGTCTCGGCGCGCTATGTGAGCTGAGGCATGGATAGCTGCACCTCTCAGGACTGCTTTAAGGGCACACCAATGATTGGAAATAGAGGTATCAGCGGGGCTATTGGTGTCTAGATAAGAAGACAAGGCCTCTCGTAATATAGAGACTCCGTCCTCATCTTTCAAAATGTAATCCCGCAACCTCCAAGAGCGTGTTGTGGGGATAGCCGTTTTGTATGACCAAGACCAAAGTAATGGCGCATGGTCTGACCACGATATCGGCAATATTTTGACGTTAGGAATTGATTGTAATGTCCATTTATCCGTCAGGAGCAAATCGATCCTAGAATAGGATCTATGCACTGCCGAATAAAATGTATAGTCTCTAGCACCTATATTCCTGACCCTCCAAGCATCATATAAGTCAAATTCGGTTAGTAGGTGTGAAAAAGAGGAGGCCAGGGCTTTGGCTGCGTTAGCAGACTGTTTATCAAGTTTCGAGGATTTGTCTAGATTAGGGTCAGGGGCTAAATTAAAGTCACCCATCAGGAAAACCGCACCTTTCTTGACACTATACAGCTTTTGAAAAAAGGATTTCAGGAACCGGGGTTGATTAGAATTAGGGGCATAAAGGGAGACCAAAGTGACATATTTAGTTCGCAGTTTCCCCACTAGAATCAGATATCTGCCATTGCCATCTACCCACTTACCCTCCAATTGGAAAGAGCACGATTTATGGAAAAGGATAGCGACACCGTTCCTCTTAAACGGCCCACAGGAGACATAGTGAACCGGGTAATTGGTATTGGAGAACTGAGGAGGGGAGTGCAGTGGGAAGTGGGATTCCTGTATAGCTACTATGTCCGCCTTTTGATCTGCAAAATATTTTAGAGCCAGGCGCCTCTTATGGGGTGAGTTGAGCCCTTTAACATTAAGACTTAAAAAGGTGGCCATGTGGGAGGGTATAAGGGGGTGATACATAGCACAGCGAAAAGCATCAGTAACACTTGCATCCAAGTATAATACATAGCAGCACAGTCCTCTAAGACAGAAGAAGTAAAGTCAACATCAGTAAGGAGAAGAATATGAGAAGAGAAAACAGAACAAGAAATAAAACATGGGAAAAAAACAGAAATAGCATCCATAAAGGAGCTAGAGATCCCGTCACATGGGTATCGTGACGGACAGGTGTGGGTGGGTGGCATACCAGCCAAAATTACCCACCGTCGCCCCCAAACCAGAACATACTTAACAAATGATTATCAATCGCAAAAATAGATAAGATTAATAAATAAGGTCATCCTAAAATAAGGAGAAGTGGACGTTTACTATCTAATTGAAACATGAACAGTTCTACTTCTATCTAAGTTTTAACGAAAACATTGGAACATCCGACGAAAAGCATCGCCTATAATGAACACATAGCCACAGATAAACCTGTAGGGGAAAAAACAAAGGCTAAATAATAATTATCATATGGTTATTCCCAGGTGATTCTCAGCCCGGAGCCAATGTCCAGTCTTGGGCTATCCGTTTCGGTGATGTAGCGGGGGGAACAGGTTGCATATCGAGAAGGATGTCCCATTTTTTCAGAATTTTAGGTCCATCCTCAGGTGAGGTGATGACGGTAGTAATACCATTACGTAGCACAATCAGCTTAGTAGGGAATCCCCACTTATATTGGACTGTAGCTTTCCGTAGGGCTGATGTGATGTTAGAGAATGATCGCCTTTTGGCCATAGTCGCTGGAGACAGGTCCTGGAAAAGTTGAAGAGAATCCAGACAAGTCGCCGTAGGTGGAGAGGGCAGTGCTGCACGCAGGATCTTTTCCTTAATGTGAAAAAAATGAACCCTGAGAAGTGTGTCCCGGGAGGCCTGAGCAGGTGCTTGTCTAGACTTCGGGAGTCTATGGATCCTGTCGATCAGGAGATCAGGTAGCGGAACATCAGGTATCAATTTATGGAAAAGATCGGTGGCGTATCCATACAAGTCAGCATTTGAAACATCATCAGGGATGCCTCTTATTTTTATATTATTCCTACGTGAGCGGTCCTCTAAATCTGTAGTTTTGTCCCGGATGTTAGTGACCTCCTCCAGGAGAGAGTCATGTGCGGAAATCAAATCATTGTGTGATGTTACCAGCTCCTCCATCTTATGCTCAATGTGGTCCGTCCTGTCACCGATTTCAGAGATATCAGAGCGGAGAGCTTGTATATTAGATCTAAGCTCAGATGAAATGTCAGACTTGAAAGAGGCTAACAAGGAGTGGATAGAGCGTAACGTGACCGGGCCATCCAGAGAGTCCATATCAACTTGTGCGGCGTTAGCCGTGTTGCATATTTTTGATGAAGTTGATTGAGATGATTGAGCCAGAGTCGGCGAGGAAAGGGGTGCATGGGTCTTATTACCGGAGGAGGAGGACCCAAAAAAATTCACTTGTGAAGCAGATTTAGACCCCTTCGACTTCTTTGGAGGCATGTCGAGACGTCCCGAGAGGGGTTAGTAGATCATACAGGTAAAAAGAGGATGACCGTAGTGAGTGGTTATTCAGGCAGGAAGCGACGGTGAGATAGACATGGTGTTAAAAGGGCATATCTTCACGGGGGGAGTCGCACCCTATATATTGTAGTGGTTAGCAACGGGTGTAAAACTGCGTGATCCTGGGAAATCGGATGATATACACGAGGGAACAAAGCAGGGCCACGGGTCGTATGCTTCCTCCCTAGTCCCGTAATTCCGGGCTCCCAACCTGGGCCAGCCAGCGGTCAGGGTCTTCCGTGCAGGGGCTCGTAGATATCCAGGGAGACTCTGTGGGGTGGTTCAGGTGGAGAGTAGCTGGTTTACAATACTTGTATTCAGCTGCAGCAGCAGCAGCATCATCAGCAGCCGCAGCAGCAGCTCTATGCAGCCAGCACCCCTCTTCCACCTCCAATATGGCCGCCGCTGCTGGGTCCCTGCCTTATGTGGTGGCAGTACAGGGGTCCCCCACCGCTGTGCCAAATCACTGAGCCCACAAGCCCCCCTACAGATGGTGCATTCAGGTCTGGGGTCAGAGTGGCCTTTCTAACTGGCGCTACGTCCGCGCGCCCTGCTCTGCCCCAACCAAGATGGCCGCCGGCTCCGGACACTCGCGGCCGTCTCCGCGGGCTTCAGCGGCTCACCTCGTCTATCTCCGAGGTCTGACCGCCGCAGCACAGCTTCTCAGCAGTGGCGTGGAAGGGGGTATGATCGACGATAGCGGGGGCTGTTCTCATCCGCACGGCTCCCGGAGGGTCCCGATGTCCGGCCGGGGATCTGCCAAATCCAGGTCCCGGAGGTAGGCCGCAACCTGCTGGAGCAGGTTAAACCCACTCCCCGGCTCCGCAGCTTTCCCTCTCTAAGGGCTAGGGCACAGGGCAGTTGTGGAGGTCTCAGGATGGAGTAGTATATTGGGTGGGCGGCCAATAAGGGGGTTATTGGGAGTATTCTGGCACGAGCTCCCTTAGGACACAACCTAGCAGTCAGGCAGCAGGCCACACCCCCTCCCATTTCTTTTTTGATAATACAATTCTAGTAGATTTTTTTTTCCAAAGAGCATTTGTTTTTACACCATCAGAGTGTCCCCACATGTCCCATTATACACCATCCGAAAACCCAACATGCCCTTAATACCCCCCACATGCCCCTTTATATGCCATCAGAGAGCCCCCACATACCCTTTTACATGCAATCAGATAGGTACCCACATGCCCCTTTATATGCCAACACAGAGCCCCCACATACCATTTTACACGCCATCAGAGAGGTACCCACATGTCCCTTTATGCACCATCCGAGAGCCCCAACATTCCTTATATGCCATCAAAGAGCCCCACATGCCCTTAATACCCTCCACATGCCCCTCTATACACCATCAGAGAGCCCCCATATACCCTTTCACATGCCATCAGATAGGTACCCACATGCCCCTTTACATGCCATCAGAGAGCCCAACATGCCTTTTTATAGGACATAAGAGAGCCTCCACATGTCTTCTTATATGTCATTATGAAAAAAGAAGAAGACATTAGCAAGTAGGTCTTGTACTTGTGGATTACTCTGACTCTCAAATAACTTCTTCTAACGTTATCTGCCTGTTGCTCCCTTCAAAGTTCAGGGTCTCCGCACTCACTGCTTTGCCACCAGCCCAACACTGGTGCCTCTTGCTGCATCTTCACCTTTGCTTATATTAAAGCATTTGTACCAGCTCCATTGCCTCGCTTGGTCCAGTCTGTGGGGTGATGTAAACACAGGTGGCTCATTAAATAGAAGCTGTGCTGTGTCCTGTCGGGATACGGTCATTAGGTCAACACGGCTTAGGTCGACAGGCATTAGGTTGACATGGGCATTAGGTCGACATGTACTAGGCCAACAGGTCAAAAGGTCTACAGGTCTACATGAGTTTTTCACTTTTTTTTTTCTCCATTTTTTGGACTTTTTCATACTTTACGATCCACGTGGACTACAACTGGGAACGGTAACCTATGCCGAGCACAGCGAAGTACATTGCCTGAAGCATGACGACACTGTGCACTAGTTGGGGTTCCCCGTGACTTTACGAAGAAAACGACACCAAAAAAAGTTCAAAAACTCATGTCGACCTTTTCACATGTCGACCTAGTACATGTCGACCTTCAGTGGTCGCCCTAATGACTGTCGACCTAAATTGTGTCGTCCCAACGACCCATACCCGTCCTATCTCCTCACAGATGCGGCCGACAACACTTTGTCCATCACATACATATAGCATGTTGTCATTAGCGTACATTTTTTCCCTTGGCCCTCGTCTGAACTCTGCTCTGGGTTTGGCCCATCAGATTATCGGCCCTGGTATGTAGTATGTTCAGAAAATGAATCAGAATGTGTACAGGATGAAATGTATCAGTGTAAGATTACAGGGATTATCATAGTAAAGCTCTGATCTGAATTTACAATACAGTAAATGGCTAAAAATAGAATACAACTGTAGAAGATTTTCTCATCTCTGTTTACAAAGTGCAAACAGGAAACTCAAAATTGCTAATATGGCATAAGTTATGTGACTAATATTTATTCTAAAAATATCAGAAATAATAAAGCAACATCATAAGGAGTATGCAGCCATTTACCGGTGTTCCTGGATTATCAATCAAAGTGTACCACACTATAACATCATGGCATGGCCTATCTGCTTGCACAGTACATCTTGTGCTTCCCCCAATAAATATGGTTTGTTTACATTATTACCAAACTTTCTCTAACTTACTAACCAACTGTCCTGATTTTAGCGAGCTCTGTATCACCACCACAGCAGGAATGCAGTTTCCCAATCTGGCTGGCAGGAGGTATTTCTCATTTACCGCTGAGTGATCTGTGCTAACCAATGTTCTTTATGCACATGCTAGGCGATCTAACTAGATCTTGCCTGCATGTGCTAAAGATCTGAGCGGGTGATGGCGACGCGTGGGACCGTGCATTGCCATCACTATGGGGTATACACAGGGAGCGATCCATGCTTGATTTCTAATCGCTCTAGACAGATCGCTTAGAAAATAGGTAAAAATCGCCCTGTGTGTATCCCCATTTGAAGGTCTCTTTGTTATATATTTTATTTTGAATTATTTTTTTTAATACATTCTGTAATTACAAAATGTTAAAAGTTCCCTGTGCTAAGTAAACTTGCCTACTCTCCTGGAATGTTCAGGAGACTAATATTTTCAGGAGCTCTCCTAGACTCAGGCCACAATCCCAAATCCTATCCACATCCCTGATGAAGTGCACAGGGCTTTTGATGATGCCATACTGTATGCATACCTCCAAACTGTCCTGATTTTCGTGGCACAGTCCTGTTTTTTTTTAGACTGTCTGCGTGAGGGAGTCCCATGTTAAAGGGTTTGGCTATTGGGAGGTATGCTGTATGTGTCATCATGGCCTCAAAGCCTGCTGCGCGATGGTGATTCTGCAACCCTCCCCCTGCTTTTTACTCTGGGATTGTCCCTCTGGGATCTCTCGGTAAATGCAGAGTATCTTGCACATTAAACTAATTAGCTGATTTGTGTCTCAGAAACCTGGTGCTTGTATTGCCTGCATTGGGTCAGCGGATTGGGGACAGGATACCAGCAGTGAGGATGCCAGTAGTCAGAATACTGACACTGGCATTCCGACTGACAAAATCCAGACAGGTGTCCGCAACTAAACACCCTAACCCTCATTTCCTGCAAACTAACCCTAATCCCCCACTCTCGCAGCCAAACCCTCCCCTCTCGCAACCTAACCCTCTCCAACCCTCTCTTAACCCTCCCCCCGCAACCTAACCTTAACCTGCCCCTGCATACAGTATGTGCGGTTGGGATTCTGGAGTCTGCATTCTGACAGCTGTCGGGATTCTTGTTCCGGGATGCTGGGAACCAAATGATAGGTTAACAGTGAAAAGGTCTACAAGCAATAGGTCGACACCCAAATGGTTGACATGTATATTGTCAAAAGGTTGACATGCCAATGGTCGATACATGAAAATTACTTTTTCATACTTTATACCATCCACATGGACTACAATTCAGAAGTGTAATCTGCCCGGAACATGGCTTATGAAGCACTCCGTGCGAGGGAATGATAACCTGTGCGGAGTAAGGCACCTTGACCGAAGCATGGTGAGCAAAGCCAGACATGCGAGGGGATGTGGTTCACTAACTGGTGGTCCATGTGCTGGAAGAGAAGTTTTGACACCCCAAAAAAATAATCAAAAACTCATGTAGATCTTCCAATGTGTCAACCATTTCCAGGTCGACCATGTTGATCTTGTGCATGTTGACCATTTGGTGTCGCCCTTCTGACTTTCGACCGATTGATCCATAGCCTTGGATGCCAACTACGTCCCCTGCCAGAAAATAGAGTTAGTAAGCACAAGACTCCCAGTTAAAAGATGGGGGTGGGGGGGTTGGTCTATGGCTACATAAACTGATCACAACAGTAGCGACTCAGACGCCATGTATTTGCATGTGCAATCATGCAGCCATCGGAAGATACACGCCCCAAAATCGGTCATGACATGCCTGTGTTTTCCCAACCTTAAACTCCCGATTAACACTTCCAAACTGTCACTCCTGCCATCAATCTGTGAAAGTCCTCAGTGCAGACGGGATCGCAATGGCACCCTCGCGCATGCACATTGTGATCACAGTACATGCGCAATTTGCAGATAATCACTCCATTGTACGTTGCACAGTAATCAGCCATTGCGTACAAACATGAATTAGACCCCATATCCAGGGTATTAAAATAAGCATAAAAGAGTATCTGCAGTATTTGTCATCTATCAATTTAAAGATCATGTGTAGCTAATACTTATTTTTATACATGTTTCTAGTTAAATAATATAGTGTATATAAGCTGTGTAAGTGTGTGTATTGCTAGTGTGTTAAGAAATGTATAATTTTTGCTAATGTTAAACTGATGTGTTATCCAGGTATATAAATATACTCCATGATAAATATTTATACTTGTCCCGTATTTTCAGGTTTGTATTTATACTACTTACCTCTACACCTTACACATGACGGGCCACGTGATCAGCCTAATGGGCACATACTGTACCACTGTAAGCCTCTGTTCTCTGCTGCACTACCCACTCCTCAGCCTGTGGTCTTAAGTATTTAATTAACACCACTTAGCAGCTATTAGGAATGAAAACAGTGTGCTACCTCTGTGCACTGTTAATCCAGAAAGATAATTATTCTTTGCATTGATCTGTTCACCCCCTGAAGATGTTTACTGCTTCTGTTTTTCTTTACAAGGACATAAAATGAATTCCCTTGTACTTTCAGGAACCTGGGAAGTTACAGTAGTGGGTTAGTCAGTGACTGGGGGGATTTAGCATTCTCTCTGTCAGAGCTTCTCAAGCACCATTTGGTCCCTCCCTGTAGGATGGATGAGGTCAACGTGGCTGCAGGAAAGTGGCTTCAGTCACACAGGAAAAAAAAGACTCCTTCACCCTGTTATTAGAATGAATGATTCACCCCAGCGAAGCCGCGTAAGACATACCAGGATTGAGATGCGACTCCACCGCGTAGTTATCCTTCACTTTGTAATTTCCCTTTTATATGTGCATCTCACTGCAGTCTTTTCACTTTATTAAACCAATGTCACTCTCGCCCATTATGCTCATTATGGTGATTTACATAGCGTAATATCCCCTTCTACATATATACATTCTTTCAAATCTTCTCTGCAGTCTGCACTCATTGATATATCATTATTTCATTGTGCATTTAGAATAGTTTGTATATTATTTACTGTACTGCGATATATGTACTGTTTAGTGTAAAGTATAAATGTCATATCACTGTGGAACCTTCTACCACATACAATTACAAAACTTATAATGCTGGGTATCGCCTCACTTATTGCTTAAATTAATAATGGAAAAAAGTAGTTTTGACCCAGCGCCAGTAGTTAGTTTAAATTCCGGCTGCTCTTATGGTGGCTATACTCACCCCACCTGAAGCTAAGTATCAGAGCCGTAACTAGACTTTTTGGTGCCCTGTGCCAATTGCAATTCAGCAGATCTATGTAGTGTGCAGTTACACATCCAATTTCTTGCAGCCACACACTACATAGATCTGCTCAGCTGCAATACTGATATTTTTTCACAAAGCACAAGGTAAGCTTCAAATAGTTAGCATTCTCTAGCTTAGAAATATTTATCTTTCTATGCAAGGGCAGATAGCTCAATGACTTCAAAAAGGGGGGAAGTGGCAAGTGAAAGTAATTAAAACAGATAATTGACAAGTGCCACCAACAGCGCCCCCCACCCTGCAGCGCCCTGCTAAGTATATGTGAAGAAATTCCTTGTTCTACTGACCGCGCAATATCCAATATTGCGCTGTCGGTAGAACAAGGACAATTGATTACCCAAACATATATCAAGTCGGTTGATCAAAACCGTTACCTTAACTTTGGAAGTTCACACAAAAAAGTATGGAAGGTAAATATCCCCAAGGGGCAATTTACCTGAATTAGGAGAAACTGTACCACAAAAATAGCTTTTAAACAGCAAGCGGATAAATTATCTTTCATTTCTCTAGCGTCCCAGTGGATGCTGGGGACTCCGTAAGGACCATGGGGAATAGACTGGCTCCGCAGGAGACATGGGCACTTTAAGAAAGAATTTAGATTCTGGTGTGCTCTGGCTCCTCCCTCTATGTCCCTCCTTCAGACCTCAGTTTGAATCTGTGCCCGGACGAGCTGGGTGCTATTCAGTGAGCTCTCCTGAGCTTGCTGTAAGAAAGTATTTTTTACGTTTTTTTATTTTCAGGGAGCTCTGCTGGCAACAGACTCCCTGCATCGTGGGACTGGGGGGAGAGAAGCAGCCCTACTCTCTGCAGATAGGTCCTGCTTCTTAGGCTACTGGACACCATTAGCTCCAGAGGGATCGTACACAGGATCTCACCCTCGTCGTCCGATCCCGGAGCCACGCCGCCGTCCCCCTCGCAGAGCCGGAAGACAGAAGCCGGGTGAAAGAAGCAAGAAGACTTCGAAATCGGCGGCAGAAGACTCCAGTCTTCACTGAGGTAGCGCACAGCACTGCAGCTGTGCGCCATTGCTCCCACACTACACCCACATACTCTGGTCACTGTAAGGGTGCAGGGGGGGCGCCCTGGGCAGCAATTAGAGACCTCTTTGGCAAAAGTTTGCATATATACAGTTGGGCACTGTATATATGTATGAGCCCCCGCCAAAAATTGTACATTAAAGCGGGACAGAAGCCCGCCGTCGAGGGGGCGGGGCTTCTTCCTCAGCACTCACCAGCGCCATGTTTTTTCTCCACAGCACCGCTGAGAGGAAGCTCCCCAGCCTCTCCCCTGCAGTTACACGGTAGAAGAGGGTAAAAAGAGAGGGGGGGCACATAATTAGGCGCAAAAATCAATATAAACAGCAGCTACTGGGTTAACATTAAGTTACTGTGTTATTCCTGGGTTAATAGCGCTGGGGTGTGTGCTGGCATACTCTCTCTCTGTCTCTCCAAAGGGCCTTATGGGGGAATTGTCTTCAGATGAGCATTCCCTGAGTGTGTGGTGTGTCGGTACGTGTGTGTCGACATGTCTGAGGTAAAAGGCTCCCCTAAGGAGGAGATGGAGCAAATGTGTGCGTGAGGGTGTCTCCGTCGACAACGCCGACACCTGTTTGGATATGTGTAATTAAGTGCTAAGGTGAATTTATTGCACAAAAGATTAGAGAACAGACAGGGAATCTACCCATGTCTGTCCCTATGTCGCAGAGACCTTCAGAGTCTCACAATGCTCACTATCCAAAATAATAGACACTGATATCGACAAGGAATCTGACTCCAGTGTCGACTACGATAATGCAAGGTTACAGCCAAAATGGCAGAAAAGTATTCAATATATGATTATTGTAATAAAAGATGATTTGCATATCACTGATGACTCATCTGTCCCTGACACAAGGGTACACGTTTAAGGGGAAGAAAGCTGAGGTAAATTTCCCTCCTCTCATGATGAAAAAGAGCGGGAATCTCCAGACATGAGACTGCAGTTTCCCACAAAGAATTCTCAGGGAGTATCCTTTCCCTACTAGGGCCAGGATACGATGGGAATCTTCCCCTAGGGGTGTCACGTTTGCCCAAAAGGTAGCCCTGACTTAACAGCTATCCTCAGGGATCCTGCAGATAGCGTGCACATTCTGGTACACTACTCAGACCGGCGATTGTGTCGGCATGGGTTTATAGCGCTGTAGCAGCGTGGACAGGTACCTTATCAGCAGAGATTGAGACCCTAGTATGTGTGTATATATATATATATATATATATATATATATACACTGCTCAAAAAAAAAAAGGGAACACTAAAATAACACATCCTAGATCTGAATGAATAAAATATTCTTATTAAATACTTTGTTCTTTACATTGTTGAATGTGCTGACAACATAATCACACACAAATTATCAATGGAAATCAAATTTATTAACCCATGGAGGTCTGGATTTGGAGTCACCCTCAAAATTAAAGTGGAAAAACACACTACAGGCTGATCCAACTTTGATGTAATGTCCTTAAAACAAGTCATAATGAGGCTCAGTAGTGTGTGTGTCCTCCACGTGCCTGTATGACCTCCCTACAACGCCTGGGCATGCTCCTGATGAGGTGGCAGATGGTCTCCTGAGGGATCTCCTCCCAGACCTGGACTAAAGCATCCGCCAACTCCTAGACAGTCTGTGGTGCAATGGATGGAGCGAGACATGATGTCCCAGATTTGCTCAATTGGATTCAGGTCTGGGGAACGGGCGGGCCAGTCCATAGCATCAATGCCTTCGTCTTGCAGGAACTGCTGACACACTCCAGCCACATGAGGTCTAGCATTGTCTTGCATTAGGAGGAACCCAGGGCCAACCGCACCAGCATATGGTCTCACAAGGGGTCTGAGGATCTCATCTCGGTACCTAATGGCAGCCAGGCTACCTCTGGCGAGCACATGGAGGGCTGTGCAGCCCCCCAAAGAAATGCCACACCACACCATTACTGACCCACAGCCAAACCGGTCATGCTGGAGGATGTTGCAGGCAGCAGAACATTCTCCTTGGCGTCTACAGACTCTGTCACGTCTGTCACATGTGCTCAGTGATAACCTGCTTTCATCTGTGAAGAGCACAGGGCGCCAGTGGCGAATTTGCCAATCTTGGTGTTCTCTGTCAAATGCCAAATGTCCTGCACGGTGTTGGGCTGTAAGCACAACCCCCACCTGTGGACGTCGGGCCCTCATACCACCCTCATGGAGTCTGTTTCTGATCATTTGAGTAGACACATACACATTTGTGGCTTGCTGGAGGTCATTTTGCAGGGCTCTGGCAGTGCTCCTCCTGTTCCTCCTTGCACAAAGGCGGAGGTAGCGGTCCTGCTGCTGGGTTGTTTCCCTCCTACGGCCTCCTCCACATCTCCTGATGTACTGGCCTGTCTCCTGGTAGCGCCTCCATGCTCTGGACACTACGCTGACAGACACAGCAAACCTTCTTGCCACAGCTCGCATTGATGTGCCATCCTGGATGAGCTGCACTACCTGAGCCACTTGTGTGGGTTGTAGGGAGGTCATACAGGCACGTGGAGGCCACACACACTACTGAGCCTCATTTTGACTTGTTTTAAGGACATTACATCAAAGTTGAATCAGCCTGTAGTGTGTTTTTTCACTTTAATTTTGAGGGTGACTCCAAATCCAGACCTACATGGGTTAATAAATTTGATTTCCATTGATAATTTTTGTGTGATTTTGTTGTCAGCACATTCAACTATGTAAAGAACAAAGTATTTAATAAGAATACTTCATTCATTCAGATCTAGGATGTGTTATTTTAGTGTTCCCTTTATTTTTTTGAGCAGTGTATATATAATAGAGAGAGAGAGATATATATATTAAAGATGCTGTCTTAAGATATATATATATATATATATATATATATATATATATATATATATATATATATATATATATATATATATAAAACATGCCCAAAGAGACATTAGTCTACTTGGTTCTAGAGTCAACGCTATGTCGATTTCTGCTTGACGTGTCCTGTAGAATATTCAATGGACAGATGATGCCGACTTAAGAGGCATATGGAAGGCTGAGGATTGTGTGGAGAAGGGATCTCGGACCTGGCCTCCACAGTTATAGCTGGTAATTCTGATATTTTGCCTTATATTCCTGCACAGCCTAGGAAAGCACGACATTATCAAATGCAGCCTTTCGAACACAAAGAAACAAGAAAGTCCGAAGTGCGTCCTTTCTTGCTAGAGGCAGGGGCAGAGGAAAGAAGCTGCACAACACAGCTAGTTCCCAGGAACAGAAGTCCTCCCCGGCCTCTACAAAATCCACCGCATGTCGCTGGGCTCCTCAGGCGGAGCTAGGCCCGGTGGGGGCACGTCTTCGTAAGTTCAGTAAGTTCGTAAGTGGGTTCACTCCCTGTTGGATCCCTGGGCAATAGATATTGTGTCTCAGGGATACAAGCTGGACTTTGAGGAGATGCCCCCTCACCGACGGCCCTGCCGGCTTCCCCCCACGAGAGGGAAATAGTGTTAACTGCAATTCACATATTGTATCTTCAACAGGTGGTGGTCAAGGTTCCCCTCCTTCAACAAGGAGGGGGTTATTATTCGACCATGTTGTAGTCCCGAAACCGGACGGTTCGGTCAGACCCATATTGAATTTAAAATCCCTGAACATATACCTGAAAAGGTTCAAGTTCAAGATGGAATCGCTAAGAGCGATCATCGCAAGCCTGAAAGGGGGAGATTTTATGGTGTCTCTGGACATAAAGGATGCATACCTTCATGTCCCCATTTATCCACCTCATCAGGCGTACCTCAGAATTGCGGTACAGGATTGTCATTACCAATTTCAGACGTTGCCGTTTGGTCTCTCCACGGCCCCGAGAATATTCACCAAGGTAATGGCGGAAATGATGGTGCTCCTGCGGAAGCAAGGTGTCACAATTATCCCGTACTTGGACGATCTCCTCATAGAAGCGAGATCAAGAGAACAGATGCTGAACAGCGTATCACTTTCTCTGGAAGTGTAACGGCAACACGGCTGGATTCTATATATTCCAAAGTCGCAGTTGGTTCCTACAGCTCATCGCCTCTCCTAGGCATGATCCTAGACACAGACCAGAAAAGGGTTTATCTCCCGATAGAGAGAGCTCAGGAGCTCATGACACTGGTCAGGAATCTATTAAAACCAAAACAGATGTCAGTGCATCACTGCATTCGAGTCCTGGGAAGGATGGTGGCATCATACGAGGCCATTCCCTTCGGCAGGTTCCATGCGAGGACCTTCCAATGAGACTTACTGGACAAGTGGTCCGGATCACATCTTCAGATGCATCGGTTAATCACCCTGTCCCCCACGGCCAGGGTGTCACTCCTGGGGTGGCTGCAGAGTTCTCACCTTCTAGAGGGACGCAGATTCGGAATTCAGGACTGGGTCCTGGTGACCACGGACGCTAGCCTCTGAGGGTGGGGAGCAGTCACACAGGGAAGAAATTTCCAAGATCTGTGGTCAAGTCAAGAGACTCGCCTTCACATCAACATCCTGGAACTAAGGGCCGTATACAGCGCCCTACGTCAAGCGGAGCACTTGCTTCGCGACCAACCGGTTCTGATTCAGTCAGACATCACCGCAGTGGCTCATGTGAACCGCCAAGGCGGCACAAGGAGCAGAGTGGCGATGGCAGAAGCCACCAGAATTCTTCGCTGGGCGGAGAATCACGTAAGCGCTCTGTCAGCAGTATTCATCCCGGGAGTGGACAACTGGGAAGCAGACTTCCTCAGCAGACACGACCTACACCCGGGAGAGTGGGGACTTCATCAGGAAGTCTTCACACAGATCACTTATCGGTGGGAACTGCCACAGGTGGACATGATGGCATCCCGCCTCAACAAAAAACTACAGAGGTATTGCACCAGGTCAAGAGACCCTCAAGCAATAGCGGTAGACGCCCTGGTGACACCGTGGGTGTTCCAGTCGGTCTATGTATTTCCTCCTCTTCCTCTCATACCAAGGTGCTGAGGCTAATAAGAAAAAGAGGAGTGAGAACAATCCTCATTGTTCCAGATTGGCCACGAAGGACCTGGTATCCAGATCTGCAAGAAATACTCATAGAGGACCCGTGGCCTCTGCCTCTAAGACAGGACCTGTTGCAATAGGGGCCCTGTCTGTTCCAAGACTTACCGCGGCTGCGTTTGACGGCATGGCGGTTGAACGCCGGATCCTAGCAGAAAAGGGCATTCCGGACGAGGTCATTCCTACGCTGATAAAGGCTAGGAAGGACGTGACAGCTAAACATTGTCACCGTATATGGCGAAAATATGTTTCTTAGTGTGAGGCCAGGAATGCTCCTACAGAGGAATTCCAGCTGGGCCGTTTCCTCCACTTCCCACAGTCGGGAGTGAATTTGGGCCTGAAATTGGGCTCCATTAAGGTCCAGATTTCGGCCCTATCCATTTTCTTTCAAAAAGAGTTGGCTTCTCTACCAGAAGTTCAGACGTTTGTAAAGGGAGTGCTGCATATTCAGCCTCCTTTTGTGCCTCCAGTGGTACCTTGGGATCTTAACGTGGTGTTAAGTTTCCTGAAATCACACTGGTTTGAACCACTTAAAACGGTGGAGTTAAAATATCTCACGTGGAAGGTGGTCATGCTATTAGCCTTGGCTTCGGCTAGGCGTGTGTCAGAATTAGCGGCTTTGTCACATAAAAGCCCCTATCTGGTTTTCCATATGGATAGAGCAGAATTGCGGACCCGTCCACAATTTCTGCCAAAAGTGGTGTCATCTTTTCATATGAACCAACCTATTGTGGTGCCTGTGGCTACTCGTGACTTGGAGGATTCCGAGTTACTGGATGTGGTCAGGGCTTTGCAGGTTTATGTAGCCAGAACGGCTAGAGTCAGGAAAGCGGAGTCGCTGTTTATCCTGTATGCATCCAACAAGCTGGGTGCTTCTGCTTCAAAGCAAACTATTGCTCGCTGGATCTGTAACACGATTCAGTAGGCTCATTCTGCGGCTGGATTGCCGCTGCCAAAATAAGTTAAAGCCCATTCCACTAGGAACGTGGGCTCTTCTTGGGCGGCTGCCCGAGGGGTCTAGGCATTACAACTATGCCGAGCTGATACTTGGTCAGGTTCAAACACTTTTGCAGAGTTCTACAAGTTTGATACCCTGGCTGATGAGGACCTATTGTTGCTCAATCGGTGCTGCAGAGTCATCCGCACTCTCCCGCCCGTTTTGGGAGCTTTGGTATAATCCCCATGGTCCTTACGGAGTCCCCAGCATCCACTAGGACGTTAGAGAAAATAAGATTTTACTTACCGGTAAATCTATTTCTCGTAGTCCGTAGTGGATGCTGGGCGCCCGTCCCAAGTGCGGACTTCTTCTGCAATACTTGTATATAGTTATTGCTGCAATAAGGGCTATGTTATTGTTGCATCAGGGTTGAACTGATGCTCTGTTGTTGTTCATACTGTTGACTGGGTAAGTTTATCACAAGTTATACGGTGTGATTGGTGTGGTTGGTATGTATCTTGCCCTGGATTACCAAAATCCTTTCCTTGTACTGTCAGCTCTTCCGGGCACAGTTTCTCTAACTGAGGTCTGGAGGAGGGACATAGAGGGAGGAGCCAGAGCACACCAGAATCTAAATTCTTTCTTAAAGTGCCCATGTCTCCTGCGGAGCCCGTCTATTCCCCATGGTCCTTACGGAGTCCCCAGCATCCACTACGGACTACGAGAAATAGATTTACCGGTAAGTAAAATCTTATTTTTTGGAACAAGGATGTCCAGATGACATTCTACAGAAAGCTTTGAAAGAAGTCCAAAAAATAGATAGGAAGAGCCTTCTACAAATAATTAGTGAAAAAATCAATTGTACAGATAATAAAAAGGATAGATCAGCTTTTTTTTTACTACTCAATATAATAATTGTGCTTAGAAAATTAAATCTATTATTAAGAGGAATTCTTCATGATGAGGGATAGTCTGGATTTGGGAGGGACAGTGATTTTTAGAAAATCGAGTAATTTACAATCTATGCTAGTTAAAAGCCATTATCGGCATGAAAGAGTAGCCAAGAATATGTGGATTCCGGAAAAACCGCCAGGATTCCATACATGTGGGAAACATACTTGTACTACCTGTCAGCATGGCCAAAATAGAAAAACTGTGGAGTTTGTGTCTTCTGTATATGGTGAGAAGTTTAAAATCAAAGAATTTTTGAATTTTAAATCCACCTTTATTGTTTATATTATTTAGTGTGGCTGTGGAAAGCAGTACGTTGGAAGGACAACAAGGACCCTCCACGTGGCATAATAGAAAAAAAGAGCATCAAAACACAACCCTCTGTCTAATCATGACTCTAAATGTATATCTAGTAATCCATCATGTAAGGTCACAGTTAGAGCAATAGAACAAATTAAGACCACAAAGAGAGGAGGAGATCGTTTTAGAAAACTGTGTGGAAGAGAGGCATACTGGATCTACAGGCTGGGCTCTTTAGCCCCACATGGCCTCAGTGATACCAGAGAACATGACGGGTGTAGTACGGCTGACCGGCGGTCAGGAGTCCGCCGGTCAGCTTACCGACGCCGGGATCCCGGCAGCATACCAACACCGGGATCCCGGCGGGGAGGGGCGAGTGCAGCAAGCCCCTTGCGGGCTCGCTGCGCTCACCACGCTGCGGGCTCGGTGGCGACCTGCGGTCGCCATGGGTTCTATTCCCACTCTATGGGTGTCGTGGACACCCACGAGTGGAAATAGTCCCTGTTGGTCGGGATAGCGAGCCATCGGGATGGTGGAGGAGGTCATGTGACTGTCGGTCAGCTGACCGGCGGTCACATGAATACCACCCGAACATGACAATGTATGAGAAATCGAAATTTGATGCATGTGTGGGTGTATGTGTGCGTGTATATGCTTGTGCACACGCGCGCGTATACGTACACATATGTACGCATGCACATGTGGGCTTGATTTTTTTTATATTACCTTTATTACTATCCTGTGTTATTACTTTTTGCTTATGTTGTATGTGGAGAGATATATGTCTATATAATATATATATATTTTATGAGAGTAAAATGCAAAAGAGATTGCTCGAATTGTTTTGTTATGACATCTAAAAAAGAGATTCATGCACCCTTGGAATGCTAATAAATATCTTTGGGGTCATTTAGAATAATGCTTAATGTGAATATCAGCTATATTATCTATTTGGGATATTAAAGACATAAAAGAGGCTTAAAATAACCCATAGAGAAGTTTTTGGTAGGATTAACTAAAGATTTGGGTGCACCAAGCACTATATAAATGTTTTGGTATATGCCTATATCTAAGTGTTAGGGAGCCGGCTGTACTCTGGCGGCGCCCGCAATGTAGATATCTCTTCTCTGACAATTACTGTTTAAATTATAGGATGTAACATTGTGTCTAATTGTCGCAAGGTTGTTGAAAGTGAGGCTTGCGCCGCACATGGAGTGCGCATACGCTTGGGAGCGGAACAGGTTTAAAAAGCACACCTGTGTTCCAAATTGATACTGGATTCTGAAAAAGCCGCCGATTTTAGGGTCAAAGGCGGGGAAACGCGTTAATCCGACCACAAATAAACGAGCCGGTAAAAGCCCTGATCTCCTGTGTTGTATAGCTACCGGGTTGGTGCAATACATGATTGAATGATATGTTGACGGGAGTTGTAGACCAGTCATCCCATATGTGACTATCGCTGCAAAGAGACACCTGACCGGGGAGACGGAGCTTCACACTGCGGTGGCCACAGGTTGGTTACCCTTCGGATAGGACCGCGATTGAAAAGGATCTGTACCAGCGGTCGGGAGGACTTCACCACGAGTGTGGATCCTATGGATGGGTAACAATATACATGCCCGTGTAAACCAGTTAAAAGTGTCATTTTGGCTGACAAAGTGACTTATACACTTGCTGGGTTAAGCATACGGAAGAATAGGTTTCTCCTGTCACTATACGGCCAAGACAAATATGTGTGCATCTCTATGCTAACAGACACAGTGATTTTTTTTTTTAAGTATCCCAAAAGGGGAAGAAGTAAGTGTTTCAGCTGTTAGGGAAAATTACATAAGCAGCACTTTTTGAACGAACATGCTCGGAAAAACTCTGTTTTATTAAACAGTCCTGTTTTGGGATTTTATCCCAGCTGGTTATAAGTAATTTTTATGTATTGTATTAACAATTTTATATATACATGTGTTGTTTCAGATAAAGCATACTAAAGCAGTTTCAATACTGGCGCTCTTTGTTTCCAGTGGAATGTCTTCACATAAATTAATAATGACTGCGAGGGGAGATTGAGACCTTGTATAACAGATGACACTTGTGTATTTTATGTCTTGTACACTGCTTTCACTTACCAAGGAGTGCCCAGCACTATACTATAAATCGCTTATAGGATACAAAGCACAGGTGATTAATACTTTTGTTTCAAAGGAATTAGCACAGAGTGGCATATTAACTATTAAGCATGATGATAATGTGATACCAGCTGTGGCAGGGGATCTCTATCTTTTGTCTTTTTACCCAGATTAGTGACACAGAATGACATGAAGTGCCTGCGTCAGTATTGTGTATCCTGACATCCTTGCATTGTACTTTTATCGCATTAGTAATTGGAATAAGCATGTTATAAGAAAAAATTCCTGGTGGGACACTTGGCGCAGCTAAGTCGCATAGTCTGGCATCCCAAACGTGGCTATTTGCTGCCATTTCAGCAAAGGTGTATGTGGACACCCCTACACACTTGCATATCTTCTATATGAATTATTGAACAATTGTTTTATTTCAATATTTATTTTAGCAAGTGCTCTAATAGGATTTTTACTCCATTATATACTTTTGTTTCTCTTTCTTTGTGGTCTGAAGACTCCTGTTTTTAGAACTGATTCTTAAATGATTTGTTAATCTGTGCGTATATGTTTGAATCACGTTGTAGCACATTTAAAAAGGATGAAATTAATACAAATATATATTTTGTACTCTTGGTGTTGTAGCTACTAGATCAAAAAATAATCTTTGTTTTGAGATAAGATAATAGGATAGTGAGCCCAATCATTACCACTGCACAAGCAGATAGTAGCAGCATTTTCACGGTATCTAATTAGAAGCAACTTTATCAGCCGAAAACATATTGTGGCTAATAGGATACCCCACTTGGTGTCGGAAGATTTTGTAGTACCATACTTAGGGGTGGAACATACAAAATTACAAAGGACAGTTATAGACAAGTTCATACTGTACATATACATACGAGTATATACATATTCCTACAGTAACTGGTTACAACCCAGAAATTGCAGAATTATATAGCGACCACAAAGGAAAAGAGTATGAAAGAATGGGCTCATATCTACCTTTACACCAATATTCCTGTTAAGGCCAGTACTCGCTGGCCGATTTGGAAGAGATGTGTGCTGAGCGAACCGCTCAGCACACATCTCCCCCGCCGCTCAGCGCAGCGCGATGTGTGCTGAGCGTGCAGGGGGAGACGAGGGGGGGGGGGTGCTCATTTCACCCAGCAGGTGAAATGAGCGACCTGCTAGATTGGCCTGCATGGCAGGCCAATCTAGCGATAGCGATGCGCGGGGCTGCGCATCGCTATCGCTGTAGGGGCTACACACGGAGCGATCCTGCTTAAAATCTAAGCAATCTAATCAGATTGCTTAGATTTTAAGCAGCGATCGCTCCGTGAGTACCCCCCTTTACTCAACGACGGTCCCATTCCTTCTTCTACTAAGAGCAGAACAGACATTATTTGTGTGATCGGCTAAGCCCGTTTCCCTGAAAACAACTTTGTCCCATCTTTAGCCTTAACATCCATTCTTTTGCTTGTATTTAAAAAGGTTTTGCCCTGTTTACTTACTTACTTGTGTAATTTTTCTCCTTAACCGGAGCTTTTTCACATCTGAAATCTTAGGCCGGAGCTTTCTCACATCTGAATTCTTTTTTAGGCACCTTCTGTTTTCTCAGATATATTAATTTATCTTCATTTTCTGTCCGCTTCTGATTTCTTTTACAGTGCTTCTCACATCCTTTGAAAACCAGACAGGCTTTCTTTTCTTTGTATTCATTTCTAACCCTGCTGACAGAAAGGTCTAATACTTTTAGAGGTGTACGCTTTAATTTTTCCTAGTTTTTTTGTACGCCAAATGCCTCCACACCATCAAAGAATCATTTTACATATTCTCTCATCTTCACAAGATCAGCCGTCCTGAAACTAACACTTTTTTGTGTACCGTATATATGTGTTCTCCCCTGTCTTTTTACTAAACCACACTGATTGATCACTTGCAACCAAGTTCTCACCCACAATAACCGCAGATACTCTGTCACCATTTTTAAGTAATAATGCAGTATGGGTTTTTTTTTTTTTTTTTGCATGTTGGATGATTATTTGTTACCAGTTATTTACAGTATATAGCGCACACATATTCCGCAGTGCTTTACAGAGAATATTTGGCCGTTCACATCAGTCCCAGCCCCAGTGGAGTTTACAATTTATAATTCCCTTCCACATGTACACATACACACTTACACACAGTTAGGGCCATGGTGGGAATGGAACCTATGACCTCAGTGCTGTGAGGCAGTAATGCTAACCATTACACCATCCGTGATTATGTGATATTTCTCTTAAGGTGTGTTTTACTGTGTTATGTTATATTGCTGAATCAGTGCCCACTCCAGATATTGCTGATCAGAAGAGGTTAAGAGAAGATTGCCCCTGTAGCCTTCCCACTCAATGGACCTGATTCAGATGTTGGTGGAGTTGCCTTGGAAGCAGCAGTGACTGGGCTGTATGGTAATGAGAAGTGTGTATTACAAGAAGCCACCTCCTGCTGCAGTAGTGATCAGAGCTTCGTCCTAAGACGCAGCATCAGATCACTCAGTCACCATCGGGAGGCTTATGGCATCCATGGTGCTGCACAATCCACCCGTCGTTGAAGCCAGAAAATCTCCATCCTGCAACAGAGATCCCAGACTGTCAACCACTGACAGTATGCTTCTGCCCCGGGGTCTATGTCGCAGGACTCGTTTGCACACACGCAGAATGAGTCCTGCGCGTGTGCAAAGTACTGAAAACCAGTACTTTCTGGTGATGAGCACAAGACCGACCAGACCTGAATTAGGTGCAATGTGTAATGCAAATATATATATTTCAGCCACAGGAGGAACATGATCTCCATTGGTCTATATGCCCCTAGAAGGATCTCTATGCCCTTTGACTTTTTGGGGAACATGTTGTTTGCCAGTGGTTACCTTTAGAAATGATTTCTTCCTGGACATAATTCTGTGATCCTACTATTTTTGCCCAAAGGCAGTCTTCATAGCCAGTGGATTTTATAACTACCAGTGTGCCTGGACTATATTGACCCGTATGAGGACAACTTTATTGGTGAAAATTTCAGATATCCACCCTTTATATATCTAGAAGACACCCCTGTAGGACGAAACGCGTAGGGTTTTTAAAGGTGATTGCACTGATTGTGTGCATTGCGAGCTTCCACGACTGAGCTCACACCCTCACTGTGTCTGTTCATTGGTTCCATGTTAAACACCTTATTTTATGATGTTAAAATTTTCATTGTATATATTTTATAGAATAAATATCACATGTTCTATTAATTGAGGGCCTTTGTGCCTTATTTTGGTGTATGCTTTGCTTTGGTGTGAGGATATCTTTCAAATAAATACCTAGTGGAGTACGACCAAGTATTGGTCTAAAGTCCTACCCAACAACTACTCACTGGTCGGGATCTCAATCAAGTCCTTCAAGAACATATTTTTTGCACTCTTGGACACTTGTCTTTGAAATAATCCCTTTGGACTTTTGTGTGAACAATCGCATTTGGAACTTTAGCACCCTCTGGTTTATATATATATATATATATATATATATATATATATATATATATATATATATATAAAATCAGGGGCGGGATGCGTGACTCCATTCATTGCATGCATATCAGCGTTTATTAATGCCATATGTATGAAGATTTTAGCAAAGAACCACTCTTCCGGTAAGAGCTGTCCTTTGCGATAGAAGAACTTCTGGGTTTAGGACACAAGCGTACTTCTGCGCATGGGTCGAGTGACGCCCACACCATGGGTGGTTCTGGGAGGGATCCAATGCCAATAAAAGCTCATAGGCTTCTATCCTAACAGGTGACAGCTGTCTGCTGCCACATACTGTTTGGGTGAGCCTTCTTGTATACTGGGTACATCAAGCAGGCAAACAGCTACACTGAAAAATAACCAGTTTGAAATGCATTGGTAGAGAAAGTAATGGTGGGTCCACACTATGCGATACGCTCTATGTGCGTTATCGCATAGTTTTTCCCCTCCTGGGCCGGGCCGCTGACATAGTGCATACACACTATGCGATATTGCAAGCGATATCACATTGTGATGTCATGCCGCGGCCAGCCCGGACATGCAGCTCCTAACGATATAGTCAGATTGAGCTGCATGTACTGGCGATAGCCGCGCATCGGCCATCGCTGGCAGCATACACACTGTGCGATTTTGTAAAAAATATTGCTCAGGAGGGTAAAAATGAGCAGTATTGTTTACAAAATCTCTTAGTGTGTACCCACCATAAAGGAGGACTTTTGTGACTGGACCTTATTAGGAGGTTGTCAAACTGTTGGCGTTTTATTAGCGTTCCTTTTTTTATTTATTTTATATTTTTTTAATAATGTAAACCTAGAATTTAGGCATACAGTTTGTGGATTCTGGAATTAAAGGACCTTATTGAAATAAAGAGATTTCGATATACAGTATGCTTCTAACCCTTTTTTTTTCACCATATTTTTTACCTCAAACCTTGGGGCAGATGTATTAACCTGGAGAAGGCATAAGGAAGTGATAAACCAGTGATATGTGCAAGGTGATAAAGGCACTAGCCAATCAGAGCCTAACTGTTAATTTACATAATGGAGCTGATTGGCTGGTGCCTCTATCACCTTGCACATATCACTGGTTTATCACTTCCTCATGCCTTCTCCAGGTTAATACATCTGCCCTAGGATTATCTACAGTATAAGGATACTGATCGTAAACTGAAAAAAAGTTATTGATATTCATGATGTACTGTATGTCTTATTAAGAATTATATTAATTATTAAGAATTAGAATATTTAAAATGTGATAAAATAATACAATGCCTTTTGAATGATAGCAGTTTGGAGATGTACAAAACCTTTTTTCATAGTAACTACTTATAGTCTGTTCAATCAAAATCTACAATCCAGTGAAATATAGAAAACTAGAAACAGAGTCACAGTTATTGGTGTTTTTAGGCAGCCTGTCATCTAATTAAATTCTCATTCAACGCCATGTCCTCCAAGTCATCAGATTAATAAAAAAGTGCTTACTGAATTCAGAATGAGCAAAGGCTGTGACACTTGTGTAGTTCCAGACAGAAGTGATAGTGCTTCTGATGAAACTGCAGGATGGCAGTGAAACGCGTCAAGGAAATGTGAATGAGTGCAGACATGTAAGCAAAACACATGCAAAGTCTAGTTTTTGAAGAAAGAAATATGTTGTTTTACCTGGAATAGAAAATATACTAAACTAGCAGTTATATTTTCTAAAGTAGATGCTTTGGGTGGACTTATGATTTTAAATAGGATCACATACGCTGGTAGTGTTGGTCTGTCTGTAGCCAGCTCCGCATTTGGTGGCTAATACTGATAGAATAAAACCATTTGCTAATTTGCCTGCAGTAATATGTTAATCTTTCATCATCATTGTTTATTTAGGAGTTGTCACAAAGGAGGAGAGAGCTTCTGGCTAATATCAAAATTCCACCTTTTTTGCTCCAGGTCAAAACATTTCAGCTATTTTTGTGTCAATGCTAATAAAAAAAAAGCTTTTAGACATTGATGCAGTAATTTCCCAGCTGTTCTAGCAATGTCTCTTTTGCATTGAGAAGACATATCACGGTCCAGAAAGCATTCTTGTACTTTTATTTTAATGTTATTTTAGCCACAGTGTAAATGTCAAAAATGACAAGTTATGCTCGTTTTGGGATTCTCAGAGATTTCATACAGCACAACAGAGAAATACATTGCCGTCAAGCCCAACCAGCTGTTATGTTTATTGTTAAGAGCATTCAGAAAATATCATTGTAAATCCATTTCAGTAAAGAAACAAAGTGATGGAGAGGTGAGGCACAAAACCAGTATATGCTCAGTCCCTCTAACCTGCCTGCTCCCCAATTTTTCCCATGGCTTCTGCAGAATGTATTGTAGTGTTTGTCTTGCATTATTTTGAAATTAAAAGCCAGGACATACAGTATATATGGGATCAGTATGAGATCCCGGCGGTCAGGAGACCGTCGTCGGGATCCCGGGGGCGAGCGCAGCATGTCTGCTCTCCTTACTTCGGGAACGGTGGAGACCTTTGGTCTCCACAGGGTTTTATTCCCCCACTTGAGTGGTGGCGTGGACCACCACTCAAGTGGGGAAAGAGCCGGTGGTTGCAGCTGGTGTCGGGATTCCGGCGTTGGTATATTGACCGCCGGGATCCCGTCCGGCGATCAATTGACTGCCTACCGTATATATGGCCCAAAAGATTGCTTTGGACATAAAGGACCGTATTCAGAGATTGATGCAATTAGCATCTAAGCGCAGACTTAAAGGGCAGATTGTTACAATCAATTAGCAACCATGCTACTCTCGCACAGACTTGAATGGGCTTCACCTATAGCAGCTGATGTTCCTGGGTAAAGTAAGTTCACCTGGTACTTGGATGCCGCCAGACCTACTATAGGAGCAAGGAGACAGTGTGGAACTACTGTAGGTGAGTACAGGAATGGGCTGAAGTGGAAAGCAGGGACATAAACCAGACTCTGACTGGGAGCTAGGTCAGGAGATAGGCAAACTAACCAGCAGGTATTGATTAAACCCATGTCCAAGCAAATGCTGGGAACAGGCAGGGGGTCCAAATGAACAATACAAGTGACAAGGCAGAATGCTGGCAAGAACTGGCACAGTACCAACAGATAACTGCAGCATGGCAGGTGGCTTCTGATAGGCAGAAGCTATAACCGCCAATGCACCAAAGCCCTAACTGTGCTTTAACTATTCAAGGTGCCAATCAGAAAGCCAGAACAGAAAAAGGCTCCTTGCAATTCATTATACTGCAGCTGAGCAGCTGCACTTACAGAGACAGGCCCCTTACTATAGTTACACTGCAGCTGAGTTTCCTAGCAACCGTCGGGGCCATTGGCCATGCAGCTGGTGTGATGCAGTGTCCTGGTCGCCTAGCAACAACCGGGACCTGGCAGACCCGTGAGCTGCTGCGGCGGCTCCTAACACAGATGTACTAAGCCTTGGAGAATGATAGAGATACACTACCAACCAATCAACCACTGGCTGTCATCTTTCAAACACAGCCTGTAACATGGCAGAAGCTGATTGGTGGGTACTTTATCTCTCTCCACTTTATCTCTCGCCAAGGCTTACTACATCTGCCCAGAAATTAGCCCTTGAACATTTTTTTGTAGTTTGCTAACTGCTCAGAGTTATATGAAAACGTGAGATGTGACCAAGATAGGTAGCAAATGCGCCTCTCTCCCCCTTCAGGTGCCAGTAGCACAATACAGCAGGAGGCCTGTGGGCAAAAACACAGTATACCATTCATACACATACCTCTCTTCCCCTGCAGGTGCCAGCAGCACAATACAGCAGGAGGCCTGTGTGCAAAAACACAGTATACCATTCATACACATACCTCTCTCCCCCTGCAGGTGCCAGCAGCACCATACAGCAGGAGGCCAATATACCATTCATACACATTACAGTAAGTATATCGGAAAGTGTAGATAAGTACCTAAGCTGCATGGAGCCTGTGAAAAACAAATAAAACAAAATGCAAATATAACATTTATTTTTTTACAGCCCATATTGGTAAACTTACAGGCTGAGAAGGAATGCAGCTATTGGGGGAGATGCATCAAGCCTTGGAGAGTGATAAAGTGGTTCAAAGCACCCAATTATTTTCTGTCATTTCAAATACTGTGCTAGATAAATGCCAGAATCTGATTGATTGCTTTGGATAATTTTTCCACATCTCTCTCCATGGCTTGATCCATCTCCCCCATTATACCATATTTGCACTAGTGGGTGTGACTTAGACATATTAGGCAAATCATGCATGGCTAGTGCCCTTCATCATCATCGGTTGCAACTTGTACTAGAGGTGAAGTATAAGTCTTTCCTTTCCAAACAGGCACATTTGTGTCTGTTAGGTGGGCATCGTGGGATGCACTTCAGGTCCTCACACCTGCATTGTACTCTGGATGTATCGAAGCGTACACCCTCCAACCCCTGCCTTGTCGCCCTTGGTGCTGGGGGCCGTCAGTGCAGCTAAGTCGCCAAGACAAAAGCACATTTTGAAAATGGGGGAAACATACATTTATGCTCAACTCTAAATGAGGCCCAAAATACACACCATAATTTATTGCACGTCTCAATCATGGTAAAGCACAGGAATCTATTCCCAATTGTATTCGTTTCAGTCCATCAGATAAAATATACTTAAAATAAAAATCAAGAAATGTTTAATATTGTGAGTTAAAGATTTTAGTCGAGGAAAAGCGGGACTGTCCTGGTTACACCAAGACATATCCATATGAGCAGTGTGTGGCACCATGGAGCTATGGAGCTCCCACTATTATGGTGGAAGGTTTGGGGTAGCAGAACACGCCCCTGGCAGGTCATGCTGTAAACTTTTGCTAATTTATTCTCTGGACCTCTAGTATCCCAGGCCGGTCAATAGGTAAAACTGTAGAAGTGCCCTCAAACATAAAACATTGCTCAGTAGTAATACGTAAACCAATAATACCCCTTTCACATCGCCAATGCCAGATCCCACACGGGAATTGTAAACTGGTCCTTCCCAGGTGGGATCCGGCATTGACTGTATGCTTCCCGACCCGGCAATTTGCCAGGTCGGTTGCCATAGCGGTGCGGGGCGGCGCTGGGAGATGAGCTCATCTCCGCGCCGCCTCTCCCTATGTAGTGAACTGGTCCCGGGTCACATCAACCCGGGAACCCGTTCACACTGCCACTGACCCGGTATTCAACCCGGGAATAACACTGCTTTTTTCCCCAGGTTGAATTACTGGGTCAGGCGATCCAGGAATTCGCCATGGGCCCTTTCACACCGCACACCGACCTGTGTCGACCCGGCAATATGCCAGGTCGATACCGGGTTATTTGTGCGGTGTGATAGGGGTATAACTAAGTTAGTAAAAAAGGCAGAAATGATTTTCTTTATACTGATGTATAAAACTGTGCCTAGTGTTATACACTTACAATTGGATTGAACATTTGCTCTATTTGAGCAAATTCTCCGGGTTAAATAATAGCCTGCAAGAAGCCGGACGTGCGGGACTCTGTGTGAGAATGCCCATATTTTTAAAACGGCAATAATTTACAAGGCAATACCAGGTTGGTTTTGCCTTGTAAATGATTGCTGCTTTAAAAATACCGGCATTCTGGCACAAAAACCCGCACCTCCGGTTTCCCGCACCCTATTACCTTTAGCCCTTTGTATTTAGCAGAAGGTTTACTATGGCTAAAATGTACAAGGCCAGCAAAAGTAAACACACCCTCTGAAAATGCTACTTTCTATTGTGTTTAGACCATCACTTTATTTTGTTTTTATTCTTCTTCCTTCCTTCTTCTGCTAACAGCAAAGGGACATGGGTGCTGTCATAATTTTACAGTTTTCAGTAATTGGTTTATCTATGTACACTTTTCTCTATAAAATGAGGCTAACCGTGTGAAAGGCACGGGTGTATTTATTATGGGTGCAGTGTGTGTGGTGCACACGGGCCCCCGGGGCCCAGATGCCGCACACCCTGCACCCATTATTTTTAATACTTACCCTCCGGAGTCCCGAGGCGCATAAATCACTCGAATAATGGTGCAGTGCCATTCTCCCGGAGATCTGCACATGCGCTGTAGACTATGGGACAGCGCTAGGGTCCCTAGTGCCCAGAGCTAAGCGCTGCCGATTTAAGAGAGGAGGGGGCCCAGACGGAGCCAAGACATGGGCTTCTTCCTCTCTAGAAATGCCCCTTGTGAAAGGTACAAGGTGGTATAAAATTGTGCTGACTTTACTCAGCTGAAACGCAAACAGCCATTCCTTACTATTTATATGCTGCTCTCCTGCTGCTGTTGTACCTGCCAGTACGTAACCTGATATTTTGCTGTCTATCATTTTATCCTGGCCAAAAGACATGGGAAATAATAAGATTATAGATAAAACAAATATTACAATGATAGAACCAAACTCCTACAAAATAAAGCACTAGAACAACAATAAACTTTATTTACAACAGAGAAGTAAACCTGAAAACAAAACACAATACACAGCTATGGCAGTACTTGCTGTTGCTTTCATCTCTGTTAAAATATTTAAAGTGTTGATGCATTTTTAATCATTTCGTATACTAACTGCTCACTGTCCTAATTTATGTGTCCTTGGGGTACAAAATCTACTGGTAATTTACCTGCTACGGTCTGAAACATACAATACAGGTACTGACATCAGACCTGCTGACAGCTACTGCACTTCTATACAAAATATGGTATTGCTTTATTGTCTGTGAAAGACTAATGGGCCCTACACACTGGTCGATACCAGTGAAAGATATGAACAGTCTCGTTCATTAATGAACGAGATACCGTTCATATCTTTCAGTGTGTAGGCACCAGCGATGAACAATGCGCGGTCCCACGCTCGTTCATCGCTGGTGCCGTCTCGTTTAAACATGCATGCTAATATGGACAATCTCGTCCATATTAGCATGTAGTGCTATGGAGCCAGGTGACGGGGGGTGTGAAAAAACTTCACTCTCCCCGCCGCCGGGTCGCCCATCTGCCGTATCGGCCGTCGGGCAGCTCGGCGGCGGGTCGCTAGGTGTGTAGGGCCCTTAATTTCATTCACAGCCAGGATGACTAGCTACAGTAGCTTTAAGAAGACACAACTAAATACACTGTATCTGGATACCAAAGCTAGCTTCTACAATACAAACACACACAGTGCCTTGTAAAAGTCTTCACATTGCGTGCCTGCGTAAATATTGGGTTTTGTCTGTACTGAGCTTCATTCCATTGAATTGTGTAGTGAATCCTTGCACTAAATATTTGGCATCATTGACATTAGAATTCTATGAATGACCACTGCAAACCCGGGATGGACTGTAAACAGAATTGTGTCTGTGGTATTTCCTACATGGAATTCTGCTTCTGTGCATTGTAAGCAGCTGTGTGCTGCGGGCACCCTGGACCTTGCAGGGGCACTTACAGTGGTGCCTAGGATTGGTGGTACAGGACCAATTCAAATTATTTATGGTCAATATAATAGCATACCTCCCAACTGTCCCGATTTCAGCGGGACTGTCCCGCTATTCGGACACTGTCCCACTGTCCTTCCCACGGGCCACAGTGTCCCGCAGGCGGGGGGGGGGGAGGCTTAGATCACCCGCTGCTCTGCTCTGCAAAGCAGCGAGTGATCTTTGAATAGATGGTGTGTGTGCACGTGCACAGCATCTATTCAATGCGGGGAGTAAGCCAGGGGCTGCCCCCAAAATGACGGTAAATAAGTCCTCGTCAACGTGGCCACTCTGTCATAGCCACGCCCATCCCACCAGAGGCTACGCCCCTTTTTTGGGACGCACACGGCTACGCCACGCGATGTCCCGTCTACAGAAGATTCAAAGTTGGGAGGTATGATAATAGGCAAAACCAGTGCTGGTGACTGTCAAACATAAAATATGTGGACAAACAGAAGCAAATCTTGCCCCTCACCACACAATTGAACCTAAGGATGACATATAAATAAAATTTGCTTAATTTAATATTTCTTCCTAAATTTCTCAATAAGAAATTCTGATGGTCTAGGGCAGTGGTTATCAAACTCTGTCCTCAGGACCCCACACAGCGCATGTTTTGCAGGTAACCCAGTAAGTGCACAGGTGTATTAATTACTCACTGACACACTTTAAAAGGTCCACAGGTGGAGCTAATTATGTCACTTGTGATTCTGTGAGGAGACCTGCAAAACATGCACTGTGTGGGGTCCTGAGGACCGAGTTTGAGAACCTGTGGTCTAGGGTGACGTGATTCAAAAAAGTTTGGGAATCCCTGGTCTAGCATAAGATTTCAGAGAGGGGGGCAGAAGTGTGAATGTTACTGTGAAATATAAACTAGGGACAAAGCCAAGATTGTGCATGCAACGTCTTGGTATTTTGATGTAATATGGAATTTAAGGGCTGGTATTCAATTCTTTTCACCCCCTTCCACACCCATTCTGTTTCTGCTGATGGGCATGGTATAATCATTTCAGCTTGCTACCCCTGCGATAGCGAGGGCATCCAACCCATTACGCAGCTAAACCTGATTACTGTGGGCGCGATATGTGCTTTAACGGGGATCCCTTTAGAAAGGAGATTGGGCGTGATAAATCATTTGAATACTGCCCTAAGTATACAAACTACACTGTAGAAATAAGAAGCAGTTTGTTTGGAAGGACACACCTGGTGGTCATAAGTGGTACTGCTGGGTATTGCACAATATTCATTATTGCCTTGGGAATACCAGGCACATGTACTCCCCACTAAAAATACTAGTGCTGTGGGTAGAAGTCTATTCACAGTACAACAAATGGTTTGGAGCATGAGTATTGCTGTGCCTTTGTGGGTATACAGCAGTGTTCATTTTCACATTCTGCTGCCTGAAAAATGCAAAATACATCCGTGCTTGAAAATAGGATTACGTTTAATTGATGGCTACTATGTATTCTTCACTTTTTTATGAACAGTAAAAGAATAGTTACTAGAGCAATAATGCTACAGATGTGTAGTGACATAACATAGAGCACACCTTTCTACATTAACAGCGTATTAACAGTTTGCAGTTATTTTAAATTGACCATTGTGTTCTACTGGATAAAAAATCAATATGGGGAGGGGCTACGAAATTTGGAACTAGCAATACTTAGATCTTCGAGGGTTTATCACCAACAATAATTGGAATATAATAAAGAGTATGCATATTAGTATTTAGGACTAAGCAAAAACAGGAGGTGATAGATAGACAGTTAAAAGGTCAGCAGTTAAAAGAGGACGCATTTCAACAAATTTGGGTAAAAAAATGTTTAAAAACACAAAATACCACCCACAATATTTTTTGGTGTCGACCTTTTGACCCTGTCGACCGTCTGACTGTCGACCCTATGGTGTAGACCTAATGACTGCCTATCTTTCACGCAAAAATAAGACAAATTTCGCTGGCAAAAAGGCATTTTCACATTTTGATATTGTAAATGGACCCTTGGCCCTATGGGACAAAACCACATGCTGATCTTATCATTGCTGTGTCTTTAGGAAATCCAGCCCACATGCAGTAGGTGTGAAGGAAGGGGTACATGTATTATCCTCCGTTATGGGGGAGAAGTGGTATCAACGCATGATACCACTATGCCCACATATATTACAGCGTCGGTGCGAGCAAAATGAAGCTCCCCTGTCATTATTGGCGCTGTTATCAGTAAGATATCAGGCCGATGTGCGGGGGCAATGAAAGAATGGTCGGTGGCACTGACCATTCTGACACCTGCAGCTATCGATTTCGACAGCTGCAGGTGTGGTTGCCCCTTACACAGCCACGCATGCTTACCTGACTGCGGCTGCTGGCTCCGGACTGAACACGGGAGCTGTCACGATGGGAACCCTTATATAAGAAGACCTTCAGGTCACCAGTTCAAATGACACACACAGGCTTTTAGTTTGTGACTGATTTGTAAATAAAGCTTCAATATCAGGCCCAGGCTTGACTGGGGAAAGGGATACATTTCAGGAGGGGTGAGCTAGGGGTGTGTTGCTGTCAGTTTGGCAGTACAGAGATAGGTCATGATGTGAAGTAAAAGTTTACGCTTCCCTCCCAGAGCCTTGTATTCTGGCCAAAGTTATTTCCTTTCACAGTCTTTGTGAGCAGGCGGGGAGGGAGGAGAGTGCTGCAGGAAAATCAGACGTGATGGGGACAATGTGCTGTGATGAAGTAGACTAGGTTTAATTTAACCTTCAGAAGGAACAAATAACACAATCACAGCGCTAGTGGTAACTTGTAGCTAGAAAAGGTATTAATATCCCGAGTGCAGCAGTATTACATTTTAATATTGATTTTTAAAACTACATCTACAAAGAACACAAATAGATAAAACATACAATATATCATGTAGCAGAGAGCAAAGCCTGCAGACTGAAAGTGCAACACATGGATAGTTGTTCTGGATGTGCCGCTGGCATAACATAATCATTACCATTGTTAAGGCATCAAACAAATGTCTGTAAGACCACTACTAATTAGGCAGTGACTAATTGGTGTCCTAAGCTCTGTACCAGCTGATAGTATGATACTAGGAGAGGGAGAGCATCTTCTCAGAAATATACTAGTAGAATAGAAATGCTCCGTCGAAAGAAGTCCTCCAGTGGAATGCCTCATTTGTAAAACAGAGCAACCTTCACTTAACATAGGAAATCAGGTTTTCCTCATTAGGAAGCTGCATGGTGAGTAAGTGCTATATCCTTCCTGCAATGGAAGTTGTCCGCCTTAAGAAGCTGTTTTGTATGTAAGCAATGTAGCTAATAATGGGCAGCAGAAATGCTATTTTTTTCCAAAGTCTCACAATATCTACAAAAAAAGCTTTGCATTAGTAGTATCTTTACGCGTTTCATCCTTATATGCAATCCTCAGAGAACAGACTTTCAAACCCCTAAGAAATCTGATAAAGGGATATCTTGAAGTCAGTGTACTGCTGCATTTTTTGTCATGATTTAGCTATTTATTTCTAAATTTGGGGTGTTGACATGCAAACTTGTCCTCATACACCTAGTCTCAATACGCCATGTGGCACCAGATGCCTAGCGTGAGTCACACCAGCAGTGTAGAGTCTCTTCTGTCTCATTTTCACTCGATGCGCATCTTAACTGCAATGCGATGTGATAAAATTTACAACACTGCACTAATTAATTTGGTATGCGACAGTTGTATACAATGTCTATGTGAAACGTAATTTGAATCTGTATATGAAGCACGATAAATCTTGGAATAAAAAAAAAAGGAAAAAGATTATCTGCCAAAATTTGGGACATGCGTAGATTTCGCTTTCTCTCCCTCATCCAGCTTTCCCATCACCCCTTTATCTGACAATCCGGATTTTCCGCTGGGCCTCTCCACCACATACTCCTCTCCATGGCTCAAAGCTGGCCTACGTTTTATTATGGACTTCTTGACAAGGGGATCATGGCTCACTTTTGAAGACATTAGATTGCAGCACCCTAATTTCCACTAAATTCTTTGACTGTCTCTAAATCCAACACTTCCTGAGGTCCCTTCCTGTTCTAGACTCCAGTCCTACTATCTCTCCCTTTTAAAAGGCTTTGCATCTCTTCCCCTTTACAACGAGATATGATCTTTAACCCCTGCAGTATTTTGCTGGACTCTACAATGGGACCTCAGGTTAGCCATGAGCGGGAGTGTTATCTTTGACCACCGCTGAGGGCGGGATTGTTAGGAGTTTATCAGAACTAATTCTGTCTCTAGTTCTATTTCCACTTGATCAAAGAAAATGCATTTAAAATATACTACAGCTGGTATTTAACCCCAGAAAGATTAGCGAAGATGTATAACTCTACTTCTCCTACCTGCTGGAGGAACTGCGGCACATTTCTTCACCTGGTGGTCCTGTCTGGTGATATCCCCTTTTTGAGTTGGGGTCTCCTGTCCTCTCTGCTTCCTTGTCCAGTGAACCTGGTGCTTTCTGTTATGCTACCCAATTGACAAATCCAACAAACCTTCTGCAAAGCTGGCCTCTATATGCAGCCAAATGTCTTATAGCTAAACTCTGGAGGCGTCAGTCCCCACCCTGCAGATCTGTCCTTATATCATATTTCTAGTTCATTGCTCACATTGAACAAATCACTTATCAACTTCATGACAGCCATACCTCTCTTTCACAGACTCTTCCTCCTTTACTAATCATACTACTTCCCTCCCCACCCCTACCTCGATCCCCCCTGACCTATCCATGCCTCCCTTCTTCCATCATTTGAGGTGACCTCCCACACCCAATTCCCTCTGTGTTGTGTGTTTGCTGTTTGTTATGCCCAATACTCTTTACTTTAGAACTTGAAGTATCGGAATTCTGTTTGTGATTTACTTTTGCCTTCATAATTTTGAACTGTAAAACCATCATCCACTGCATTGTAGCACTTTGTATACAGATTGAGATTCAGTCATATACAGATATATTGTACATGTGTCGCAAATGACATTAAGAAGTGCAGTCTTGTGAAGCAGTTTTTGTTGCACTGCTATTAAGAAGCACAGTTGAGCGAAATAGATGCTCTACGCTAGCTGAGATGCATAGGACCTGGTACACCAAGATGTTTGATGTTGGGGATGTTTGGCGCGATTGCGGCAATAGTGTATGAAGACACATCTGTATATATAAAATACGCTGTTGTATACATTTTGGGTTATTGATTTTGAGTCTTATTTAACAATGTAACTCGTATTTGATCACATAATTTTTTTCTGACGGTATTATGGACCCAATTCAGCATGGATCGCTTTTCTGAGAAATGCAAAGATTTTTTGCTGTCTGAGGCTGCCAGTAATCTGCGACTGAGGCAGCCTGGAAGTGGTCTGTGCTGATGTCAGAGACCCTGGGCACGCCTGTGTTTTTTTCTGACATGCCCAGTAAACGGCAGATTTCCACCCAGAAACGCCAGTTTCCTGTCGGTCAAACAGCAGCTACATTGCGATTATGATCTGTATGCAATTTCTGTCGCTATTACCCCTCATGCGTGCGCAATGCGAACACTACACATGCACAGTCATTTGACAAATGCTCAATTTGCGATTTCTGTAAATAACGATCCATGCTGAATTAGGCTTTATGTATAATTTATCTATTTTTTGTGGTGACTGACATTACCACAGATAGTAGTTCGCTTAAAATGAATATATATTGGGTGAGATGTATCGTAAATCTTCTGATACTGCTGTTTTCGGAGGATTACTGCATCATGTATGGATCTACATATGTAGGAACAGTGTCGGACTGGGGTATGTAGGCCCCACCGGGGGAATGCAGTGGTAGGGGCCCATGCTTAGGGGCGTGGCCAGTCCGCAGAGGGGGTGTGGCCTGCCACCTCATTGGACTAACCATTAGAAAATGCAACGTCTGGGCCCCTTCATAAATATATACAGTAAATTCAGCTGCTGCATGCATGATAATGTACCAGATTAATAACAGATTAATAACAGCAATGCACTGTAGAAAATACACCATAGTCCTGTGCAGTATAAGGTAACATACGTATAATGTATAATTCAAGTGCACAGTGTGGAACCTGATCCTTATACCAGGCGGTAGGCCCACAGGCAGTGGGGCCCACCGGTGGTTTCCCCTGTACCCCTGTGGGCCAGTCCAAGCCTGTGTAGGAATAAGGTACCTTGGCACAGCAGTCCTCGTAGATTTCTATGGGGCTGCGATGTGGCTTCATGCATCATACACTTTCAGAGCTTGTGACCATTAGCTAATACCATCATTAGATAGTGTTGGCTATTGTAGCCCATGGGCTACATTAAGTGAAATTCCCGGGATCCCTCTGCATTACTGGTCAATTGCGCATATGCAGGTCGATGGCCACGCATGCACATTTCTACCTCTGGGTCTAAATCCCAGGAATACCGGCCTCTCCCAGATAGCTCTATATTGGAAGAGCTTAACTAGGGTAAGTAAGCAATGATGCTGTTAATGATCACATTATAATTGCAGTCATTAATCCTTCTCGTCCTTATTCTGTAATTCATAATATTAAATCTTTTTTTAAATTATCATTATAAATAGAAAAGCAGACAATAATTGATTACATAAGAGAAACCTAAAATAAACACTGGCTTCTGAATTCACTCAGTTAATTGTCTGAAAATAAAATGTGTGTGTTGGGGTGGGGAGGGGGGTGAATCTAAAGGGCCCTACACACTGCGCGATAGTAATGAAAAATATGAACGATCTCATTCATTAATGAACAAGATACCGTTCATATCTTTCAGCGTGGAGGCACCAGCGATGAACGATGCGCGGCCCCGCGCTCGTTCGTCGCTGGTGCCTCGTCGCTTGTGCATGCAGGCCAATATGGACGATCTCGTCCACATTTGCCTGCACTGCTATGGAGCCGGGCAGCTTGATGGCGGATCGCTCAATGTGTAGGGCCCATAAGAAACCAAATACTTTTTATAGCCACTGTCAATGTTTACATTTGAGTACAATGTTATAGTACATTGATAAATTGTTACTAATTATATTTACAACCCTTTAAATAACTACCATTGTCATGTATGATATACTGGCTGGTCCTTCTGTTCCAATCTTGTGCTGACTAAAGGTGGGTACACACTGGTTCTCTTGATGTCGGCCGACCGCCCATATACATGTTGCTCAGCTGGCGGTGATTGACAGCTGAACTGGGCGGGCGTGTGTACACGCCCGCCCAGTTCATGACGTCAGTCCCCAACGGATCGGGCAGTGTGTATGCTCAACACACTGCAAGATCCGTCCATAGATATATCTGCAGATCAATTGATCTGCAGATCAATTGATCGGCAGATATATCTATCAGTGTGTACCCACCTTAAGTGACTGTGCATTTTTCAGCCTAGGAAGGATTAAGCATTTATTTTATATATTTGTCTTTTTATACTATCTGCTGACAAATCAGTCTTACGGTTGCATCATTAATTAACCTGTCTGTATCCACCATGTACAGTGTATTGTCTAAGATCTTTACTATTCACTATGGGCAGATAGAATAATGTGAAAATATTACCACCAAATCAATATGAATGCGTACAGTGGAGCTGATGGACAAAACATGCGTCATATGACCCAACCTGCATAGAATGGTGAGCCAGGGTGTGCGCACACTACGCTGATATTGGCTCTAGATATTGTTTCCAGACAAATTGGAATGACATATCATGCATATCAGGCAGAGTGTATGGCCGATTGCGCGCTCCTGCAGATCACATGTAATATGTTCTGGTTGTCCGTGCTGCACGGCCAATCAGAAGATATCGCATGTGACCCAGTGCAGTTCAATGAAGGGCAGAACAAGAGACTGTTCCATCGTTTATGAAATAATTTTAGTTTATTCGGGCAATACGAGATGTCAGCCCGTCGGCCGGGAGCACATTGTCCTCGTATGTACCCGGCCTTACTCTTATGACCATTGTTTTAAGGTCATCGTCATCCTGACAACGGTTTTCTGAGAAATGTTCAATAGTACTCAATGATTTAAAATGTGGTGCAGTGAGCCTGTAGTGGTATCTGTTCACATTGTATTCTAATTTAAGTCAGAAATAATATAAATTAATAGATTGATGTGTAAACACTGCCACTGCTCATATGGGATCCGGTCAGGATCCTGGTGTTTGAGATCAACTAGGATCACAGTGCCAGCACTGGGATCACGAACGTAAGTATTCCGGGACTGCTGATCGGTAAGCCGTGTGTGTGTGGGGGGGTGTTAGGTTTGGGCTACAAGGGGATTGTTAGGCTGTGGGGTGGGAGGGTTAGGTTTAGGCTGTGGGGCGGGTGGTTAGGTACCACCGGGGAGGGTTAGGGTTATGCTGCGGGAAGGAGGGTTAGGGACAGCCTGTGGGAAAGGAGGGTTAAGGTTAGGGAGGTTAGGGGTAGCATACAGGGTGTTAATTGAGTCAAACCCTAGCAGGCACACTTATATCTCTTTATAGGGTTCCTAAAGGCCGATAACTGAGTTTTATTTACCAAATGTTATCTGCTGTTAGGAGAGAGTCGCTCTTCAATAATTAGTGACACTTATAGCCACTGCCGCCAAGGTGGGGTACTAAGTAGCGGGTCCGGGTCTGATGGCGGAGCCCGGCCCACTGTCCATCACCCCATGTCCCCAGCCCCCATACCTGTCAGCAACAGAATTTTTGTTGCCCAGCCAATGCACACTGCTGTGTCTGCTGCGGATGCAGGGAGGCTGCTGCCGCCAGCAGCTGTCTCTTCTGCCTGGGTAGGGGGAAATGATCACACTGATTGGGCCCCCCTCTGGATTTGCCCGTGGCTGACAGGCACGATAACGACCACCAAATATGCGCTCTGCGTCATGAAGAAAATCTTTATTCCCATTTCATTTGTATAAGGGGGCGTGGTCACGCCTACCGCGATTAGACCAAGTTCCTGTACCTGGACCTGCTACAGCTCTCTACACCCCAGCTTATGGCTGCTTTGTGAAGAGTCTGGAAACTGACTTTGCTTGAGGCAGTAGAGATGTGAAAATAAGGAGAATTGGTATTCCCCATATAGCATGCCCTATTGATGTCCTGCCCAGTGTGACACCTGCTGTTAATGTGAAACTCACAGGACTATACATAGTTCTCCCATTCTCCCCTGTATAGTGAAAGCCCTTCTCACTTTACTATTTTGAATTGCGTCTAAGAGACAGCAAGTTCTGTGCAGCAGTTGTAAATACTGGCCATTTGGTACGTTTCCAGGGACAGAGATCTGTTATCTGTGTGGAGCAGACACATGTCAGAAGGACAAGTTTACACCAGGACATGATGTCGTCACCATTCACCTAGCAAGTCTTGGCTATGATCTCAGCCCGCCAGGCACCAGTTTGTGTTCACTTATATGGCTGAAACTCTTAGTCTAAGCAGGAATTGACACTGTAGAACGGCTGTCGCACTTCTCTTCCCAAATCTTGAATCTTCTGCTTCAGATATTGTCTAACGTTCTTAGCTGACTTAGTGCTTATTTTGGTAGGAATAAGGCCCCAGCTGCAGCAGGGCAAAGGGGGAAGCTGATGTTTGCAAACAACTAAAAAAACACTGGGCCTAATTCAGACCTGATCGCTCCTCTGTAATTTTGCAAAGGGCTGCGATCAGATAGCCGCCACCCATAGAGAGTGAAAACCCGCCCCATGTAAGTGTGCGAATGCATGCGTACGCCATGCAAAAAATTCGCCAGGCAGCGGACATTTGCAAATCTATTCGCAACTTACCATTTAATGATTTTTCCATTCTGCGCAGTCTGTACGTAGCACAGGACTTACTCCTACAGTGTGATAGAATCCGGCTGATCGGGGCCGGAGTTGACATCACACACCCTCCCTGAAAATACTTGGAAACACCTGCATTTTTCCTGACACTCCCAGAAAACGTCCAGTTACTACCCCCAAACATCCGCTTCCTGTCAATCAACTTGTGTACGCCTAGCGATCAAAATATTTGCACGATTCTTTCGCAGTTTGGCCTCGCGTGTTCGCATTGCGATCCATATGTATGCGCAGTCATTCGATAATCGCCCACTATTCGATTTTGCACAACAGCAATCAGATCTGAATTAGGCCCACTATTCAGTCATATGAGCGGTTGGACTTTTTGTTGTCTGGTTTCACTAAGTCACCAACTGTCACACAGTTTATCAAACCTGACACAGTTTTACAGACCTAGGGGGACATGTACTAAACAGTGATAAAAGTGGAGAAGTGAGCCAGTGGCAACCAATCATCTGTTCTGTATACTTTTATAGTATGAAAATTATATTACGTCAATGCTGATTGGTTGCCATGGGCAACTTCTCCACTGGCTCACTTCTCCACTTTTATCACTGCTCAGTATATATATCCTGCTTAGGGTCTTTGTACTAAGCCTTGGAGAGAGATAAAGTGGACGGTGACAAAGTACCAGCCAATCATATTCCAGGCTGTTTTAGAAAAATTACAGTTACAGTAGGAGCTGATTGGCTGGTACTTTATCTCTGTCCACTTTATCTCTCCCCAAGTCTTAGTACATAGACCAGGGAGCGAGATAGAGCCTAATTTTGGTGCCTCTGGAGGCAGAGCCACCGGGTAGGAGGCGGTACTATGGGGATGAAATGGGGGTGGCATCACGGTGGGTAGAGAGAAGAAGAGTGTCAGGGCTAGAAAGAGGGAGAGAGGGACAAAGTGTCAGGAAGAGCGAGAAGGACGGTGTCGGAGAGAGAGGAGCAAGAGGAGAGAGACAGTGTTAGGGAGAGAGAAATGGTGTGGAGCACGCCGGGGAGAGGGATTCAATAGGATTTACCGCTGGCTGGGGTGCCGGACGTCAATATACAGACACCGGCATCCTGACAACCAGTAATCCCGGCAGCACAGGTTCTATATGAGAATTGTGTCGATGTCCCAAAATTTATGGACCTGACTGTATATTATTTATTGAATAATATACCTGAGATAACTGTACTGTTTATAATTTGTTATATATGTTTATCATGCCGTCTCTGTACTTTGCCGTGGGTTGCATGGTGGGGGAAAAGGGTCGGGGTTGATTTACCGGGAGTCGGTCAGGATCCCGGCGTTCTGCATGGATGTAAATGCTGGCACCGGGGCCCCGAGCAAACTTCTGCTGGCTCTCCGCACTGGTAAGCTGTTAGGTTTAGGCTGCAAAGGGAGGGTTAGGCTTCGGGGGAGGGGGAGTTAGGGTTTGCACTCCGGGGGGAGGGTTAGGGTTAGGCTGTGGGGTAGGGAGGGTGAGGTTTAGGCTGTGGGGAGAGGCAGTTAGGGTTAGCCACCACCGGGGAAGATTGGGGTTAGGTTGCAGGAGGGAGGGGTTAAGGTTAGAGTCAGGCTGCAGGGAGAGAGTGTTAGGGTTAGGGAGGTTAGGGTATAGGGATAGTATACTGACCACTTAGATGTTGGAACCCACAGCGTCGGGGTGGCGCTGTCAGTACTCTAAAAAAAAATACAAAAGTGCACTGGTTTCTGTCTAGTGCGCAAAAAATAGGTGCAGCCTAAATCAAATTTCCACCATGGAGGCGTCTCCCACACCGCCAAAGAATATAGAATGCAAAACAGGAAATTGGTGAAAACAATAAGTGGCGCTCCTCTAAAATGGGTACTACATTGATATCACAAATTCATATAAAGAGAGTATATCTCAACAATATACATTCCTGTAGGTCACTTGTATCCTCAGTACGTAAAAAAATCCACCGCACTCTGCCAGGTATTCTTCCTCTTGGTTAGTTTTCTCTCTCAGAATCAACATGGAATAGAGGAAATACGAACAGGATAGTGCAACAACGTTTTTTTTAATATATGACAAGCACAACGACATGAAACATAAAATCCTCAATAAAATCCAATCCAAATAAAATTGAGACACACAGGTGGCAGAAAAAAAAGCCCAATGGGCAAATGAGGTATGCAATTACCGGATACTCTGAGAACAAAAGCTCTCAGAATAACTTTGATGTATATAAGTACCAGGTGACCTCCCGGGTTTACAGCCTCCTGGATCCGATAAGCGCCTCCACCAGATGCCGATTAGGTGATTTCCCCACACCTCACCAACGCGTTTCAGGTCCTAAGCTGGACCCTTTTTCAAGGTAGTGTGTCTCCTCTACCTGAATCCCACTATTTATTATACAATCCACCAATGAAAAATGTCCCATCCTTAGTGTTTGCACCTGTGTGCAAATGGCCGCCTCCATGTTGTTATCTCCGGTTGTTATAGTAACCCATCCGGTTCCCGCATCACGAGTCCTTGGTTCGGGAGTTCATATGCGTCTTCTCGCGATATTTGTGTGGATCCCCTTCGAGCTGTTGTCTACGGTTGCCGTAGCAACCGTTCCGGCTCCCGTGTCATGTGACGTGAGTGCAGGAGTACGCATGCGTCTCCTCACGATGCCTGCAGGGACTCCTTTCATCTCATCACTTCCGCCCTCACTTATTTCAGCCGGGCACGTCATTTCCGCCCTCTCCGTTCGTATTATGTTGCTAGGCAACCGTGTTTTTCCATAGGAATACTTTAGCTGGAGCAGTCATTTTACAGTCCCGGTGTGTTTAAATATAAACATCCTTATTTAGAAAAATGGTGCCACTGTCAAAAGGAAAGAATCATTCTTTAGCTCTTTTAGAAATAAAAAGAAAAACGTATGTCTCAAGACTCAAATAATCAATTAATACAGTCAATTATAACAATGAAAATTCTTTAAAAATAATCTTTCATTGCAATTTAAAAACAATGCTTGTCAGAGAGTTTTCATATTCACCCCATGCATATTCAAAATTTATTCTAGGTCATTAAAGGAACCACTTAAGCTCAAAATCTGAATTTAACCCTGCGGGTATCAGCGTATTATATTTGTATATAAGTTCCATCTCTGCCTTGGCTAAATTTTTAGAGGTATCTTTTTGTCTACGGCCGCATTCCACCCGTTTCATCCCAACAAACCTAATGATGTGTTTAGGATCACAGTTATGTACTTTTTTAAAATGGATGGACAGAGCATGTGTGTCCAGTCCCCTTCTGATATTCCTAAGGTGTTCTCCTACCCGTATTTTCAATTGCCTTGATGTGCGTCCAATGTAAAATAAATGACATGAACATTCAATGGTATACACTACGTTTTTAACATTGCAGGTGATGAAATCCCTTATTTCATGGACTTCACTATTGATATTCAAATTTTCTAATTTCTTCCCACTGTCCGTGGTGATTTCCCTGCAACCAATACAAGAGCCGCACCTGTGGAATCCCTTGGTGCTCCTTATTCCACTTTTTTTCACAAGTGGAAGATCACTGCGTACCAATGAGTTTTTTAAATTAGGCGCCCTCCTGTACACAGATAGGTATACCGTAGGGACACAAGTTAGTTACATGTACGTCTAGTCAGTCAATGTTCAGGAGTTCAGCAGGCGGACAGCTTGGGGAAAGAAACTTTTGAGGCTTCTGGTGGATCTGGCGGGGACAGCCCTGTAACGCCTGCCTGAAGGAAGCAAATTAAACATGCTGTGGCTGGGGTGTAGCTGGTCTTTGACTATCTTTATTGCCCGCTTTTTAGCTCTGGACAAGTACAGGTCCTGGACTGAGGGAAGGTCGGCCCCGATGATCTTCTCTGCGGTTCTGACCACCTTTTGGAGCCTGCATCTGTCCCTCGCGCTGGCGGAGCTGTACCATACGAGTACCAAAACCAATATAAACCAGTATAAACCAATATTATTCTGAATATGAAGGATAACTATAAATACATATCTTATGGATAATTCCAACATAAGAATAGCCAGGGTGAGGTCTGGAGTACCACTCTATAGTATTTAGAAACAAGAATTTACATAAACATAGTCTATCTGCCTATAAGTTAATTTTAACAATACATACCTGGTTCTAATATCTTCATTTATATACTAATAAAAAGGTATTTGTTGGGGGTGTGGCTTGCTGCCTGACTGACTGGACATATCCCAGGGGAGCTCGTGTTGCTACATACACGATAACCCCCTCATTGGCATCCCACCCGGGATTTCTACTCGCCCAGAGGCCTATTAATCCTTCCCTGAGCCTTATCACTTGAAGAGGGAGAGCTGCGGAGACGGGGAGCAGGTTTTTCCTGCTCTTGCAGGTTGCGGCCTACCCCCTGAACTGAAGCCGGGACCTGGATTTGGTCGCCCCCCGGCCGGACATCTGGAGCCTCCGGGAGCCGTGTGGACGCCAACGGCTCCTGCTATCACCGCTTACCTCTTCTGCACGTCGCTGCCGGGAGCCGAGAAGCAGCAGCTGTGTCCCTGGAGCCGGGCGCTGAGGGCTGTGTAAAGCCGCGGAGGCACCCGCGAGTATCCGGTGCCGGCGGCCATCTTGGTAGAGGCAGCGGCGGGCGCGCGGATGCCGCGCTACTGCAAGCGGCTGCTTCATTTAATCATCTTGCTGGGGATACTGTGGTGTGGCTTGGGGGGTCAGCAACGTCTCCCAGGAGTGGGGACCCCTGAGCTGACATCCCCTAACACAGGAGCTCAGTAACGGCGGCCATATTGGAGGTGGCAAAAGAGATCTGGCTGCATAGAGCTGCTGCTGCTTGTTACACCTCCTGTACTCCAGATATCCTCCAGCTAACTCACTCCTCAGTGCCTCCCTGGATGTTTGCGAGCCCCTACACTGCAGACCCTGGCTGCTGGCTGGTCCAAGCTGGGAGCTTTGAGGTGCGGAGCTGGGGAGGGATCATAAGACCCGTGCCCCCGCTTTGTTCTCTCGTACATATAATCTGATTTTCCAGGATCACGCAGTTTTGCGCTCATTGCTAACAATTACAGTACATATGGTGCGACTTCACCGTGAGGATATGTCCTTCTAACACCATGTCTACCTCACCGTCGCTTCCTGCCTGAGTAACCATTTGCAACGGTCATCCTCTCTTCACCTGTATGATCTACTAATCCCCCTCGGGGCATCTCAACATGCCTCCAAAGAAGACGAAGGGGTCTAAATCTGTTTCGCAAGTGAATTTCTTTGGGTCCTCCTCCTCCGGTAACAAGCCCCGCCCATCCCTTCGATCGCCGACTCTGGCTCAACCGTCTCAAACAACTTCATCAAAGCTATGCAACCCGGCTAACGCCGCACAAGTTGATATGGATTCTCTGGATGGTCCGGTCACGCTACGTTCTATCCATTCCTTGTTAGCCTCTTTCAAGTCTGACATTTCGGCCGAGCTTAGATCTAACATTCAAGCTCTTCGCTCTGACATCTCTGAAATTGGAGACAGGACGGACCATATTGAGCATAAGATGGAGGAGCTGGTCGCATCGCACAATGATCTGATGACCGCACATGACTCTCTCCTAGAGGAAGTCTCCTACATCCGCGACAAAACTACGGATTTAGAGGACCGCTCACGTAGGAATAACATCAAAATAAGAGGCATCCCTGATGCTGTTTCTAATGCTGACCTATATGGCTACGCCACCGATCTTTTCCATAAATTGTTACCTGATGCTCCGCTACCTGATCTTCTGATCGACAGGATTCATAGACTCCCAAAGTCTAGACAAGCACCTGCTCAGTCCCCCCGGGACACCCTTCTCAGGGTTCACTTTTTCCACATTAAGGAGAAGATCTTGCGTGCAGCAATGCCCTCTTCACCTATGGCGACTTGTCTGGATTCTCTTCAACTTTTCCCGGACCTGTCCCCAGCGACTCTGGCCAAAAGGCGTTCATGTTCCGCTATTACGTCAGCCTTACGGAAAGCTACAGTCCAACATAAGTGGGGATTCCCTACTAAGTTGATAGCGCTACGTAATGGTACTACCACTGTCATCAACACCCCTGAGGATGGGCCTAAAATCCTGAAAAAATGGGACATCCTTCTTGATATACAACCTGCTGCCCCCGCTACATCACCGAAAACGAATTGCCCAAGACTGGACATTGGCTCCGGGCTGAAGCTTACCTTGGGCTATCCATAAGATAGCTATTATTTAGCTTTTTTCTTTACAGGTTTATCTGTGTTTACGTGATTATTACCCTATAGGCTTTGCTATTCGCCTGATGTTCCAATGTTTTCGTTAATCTTAGGTTGAGGTAGAACTGTTCTTGTTTTAATTATATAGCAAATGTCCATTTCTTCTCATTTTAGGATGACCTTGCTTATTTTTTATTTTTGTGATTGATAATTACCTGCTAAGTATGCTCTGGTTTGGAAGCGACGGTGGGTATTTTTGGCCGACACGCCACCCACCCGTATTTGCCCGTCACGATACCCGTGTGACGGGACCTCTAGCTCCTTTATGGATGCTATTTCTGTTTTTTCCCCCTGTTTTATTTTTTTGTTCTGTTTTTTCTTCTTATGTTCTTTTCTTTACTGATGCTGACTTTGCTTCTTTTTTCTTGGAGGGTTATGCCGATATGTATTACATTTTGACACGACTGTTACTGATGCTTTTCGCTGTGCTGTGTACCAGTCTGTCATACCCTCCCCCATGGCCACTTTTTTAAGTCTTAATGTCAAAGGGCTCAATTCACCCCACAAGAGGCGTTTAGCTCTGAAATATTTTGCTGATCACAAGGCAGATGTAGTGGCTATACAGGAATCCCACTTTCCATTGCACTCTCCCCCACAGTTTTCCAATACCAATTACCCAGTTCACTATGTCTCTTGTGGTCCGTTTAAAAGGAATGGAGTCGCTATTCTTTTCCATAAATCGTGCTCTTTCCAGTTGGAGGGTAAGTGGGTGGATGGCAATGGCAGATATCTGATTCTAGTGGGGAACTAGGTATGTCACTTTAGTTTCCTTTTATGCCCCTAATTCCAATCAACCCCGGTTCCTGAAATCCTTTTTTCAAAAGTTGTATAGTGTTAGGAAAGGTGCGACTTATCTTATGGGTGACTTTAATTTGGCTCCTGACCCTAATCTAGACAAATCCTTGAAACTTGATAAACAATCTGCCAACGTGGCCAAATCGCTAGCCTCCTCCTTCTCACACTTACTGACTAAATTCGATCTATATGACGCTTGGAGAGTCGGGAATATTGGTGCCAGAGACTACACATTTTATTCAGCAGTGCACAGATCCTATTCTAGGATCGATTTGCTCCTGACGGATAAATGGACATTACAATCGATCCCTACCGTTAAAATTTTGCCGATTTCGTGGTCAGATCATGCACCTTTAATTTGGTCTTGGTCATACAAACCGTCTACCCCTCCTCCACGCCCTTGGAGGTTGCGGGATTACATTTTGAAAGATGAGGACGGAGTCTCTATATTACGAGAGGCCTTGTCGTCTTATCTGGCCACCAATAGTCCTGCTGATACCTCTATTTCTAATCATTGGTGTGCCCTTAAGGCAGTTCTGAGAGGTGCAGCTATCCATGCTTCAGCTCATATAGCGCGCCGTGACCGGGAAGTCCAGTTGGCCTATGAGTTGGAGGTGACGACTTTAGAAACTAAACATAAACAGTCCCCTGCAGACGATCTCATTCTCACGTCTCTGACTGAAGCGAAACTGAACAGTCTGTACCTTTTGCACGTACAAAGAGCAGTCTCCAACCTAAACCAAAAATATTACACATTAGGCAATAGGGCTGGTAAATTATTGGCGCGGAAACTTAGAGGGAAAAATCTTATCAATAGAATTAAAAATTTGACTAACCCGGATGGATCGCTGTCCCTGAACCCTAAAGATATTGCAAACCAATTTGCTTCTTACTATAGAAAACTATACAACCTCAAACATGACTCCCTCACTCCTCAACCTTCCTTGCAGTTTATACGGTCTTTCCTGGATTATATTAATTTGCCTTCAATTTCCCCCGATGATGCTTCCACACTTTGCACACCCTGGACTGAGAGCGAAATCCAGGCCTCTCTGAAAGCTCTCAAAAAGGACAAGCCCCCCGGCCCAGATGGGTTTATTAATCTCTTTTATATTACCTTCCAAGATTCACTCTCCCCACTTCTTCTTAATTTGTACAATGACGCCTCCTCTAACCCTTTCCCTGGAGAAATGTTGGAGGCACAGGTGATAACGATTCTCAAGCCTGGCAAGAACCCGTCTCTCTGCGCAAATTATAGACCCATAGCACTTTTGAACACAGGTATTAAGCTGTATGCCAAACTGCTTGCAAATAGACTGAATCCGTTGATCCCCACTTTGATACATCAAGATCAAGTGGGTTTCACTATCGGTCGCCAAGCCCCTGATAATACTAGGAGAGTATTCTCCCTTCTAGAAGCTCAATCCACACTTCGGGAGCCCCTACTACTGCTCTCTCTTGACGCGGAGAAAGCATTCGACAGGATTCATTGGTTATACATGTCCGAAGTTCTTGCCAGATTTGGGTTCGCGTACACACATCCCTCAGCGCGCGTTTTTAGTAATGGGTTTCTATCCGATCTTTTCCCCATCACCAACGGCACTCGCCAGGGATGCCCACTGTCACCATTAATTTTCATCCTAGCAATAGAACCTTTGGCAGAGAAAAATCCTCACTAAACAGTGGACGAATTATGAAATTTCTTGGTTAGGACGACTTTCATCGATTAAAATGATGCTCCTCCCTAAAATTCTTTACCTGTTTAGAGCCATACCTTACTTAGTCCCGCTTGCTCTCCTTAACAAATTCTACTCTGTCATGTCTACTTTTATTTGGAAGGGTAAAAAACCCAGGATAGCTAGAACTCGCTTGTTTAGATCCAAAGGTAGCGGCGGTCTTGCTTTCCCTAATCTTGAATTTTACCAGCATGCGTGTCTCTTTGATCAGTTGAAGGACTGGCTCCGGACAGAGTCCGTAAAACCCTGGGTAGATATTGAAAGACATATGTGCTCCGATTTTCCTCTTCCAGACTTAATTTGGGTCAAACCTTCACATAGGCCGGCTTCTGCTAAACTTATGAGGAGTGTAACTAATTCTCTTAAAGTTTGGGACAGATTGGTTACTAATTTGGGCGACTGCCCGCTGCCCTCCTCACACCTATCCCTTTTAGCGATTTCTTAACTGCTCCCAGATCTTTCTTTGCGGAACTGGCGGGAGCTTGGCATTCAGCTAGTCAAGGACTTATACGATAATTCAGGGCTTAAAACTTTCCAACAGCTACAATCCCAACATTCGATACCGTCAAAGGACTTTTATAAATATCTACGCATTAGACATTGGATAATGGCGAATATACCTGATCCTCTCTCCTCCCCTACTCCCCCTCCATATATCTTGGGCAACTTCTCCTCCATACACCACAAAGGCGGTATATCTCAGTGGTATGTTACTCTCCTCTCTCCGTACAATGATGTGAAATTACATATTCAAGTGCGTTGGGAGACAGAATTTAATATCCCTCTGACAGATCATAAATGGAAAAATATTTTTAAAATGTCTCTGTGCATCAATCACACTGAAATGATGTTTAAATTAATCCATGGCCTTTATCACACACCAGATAAACTCCATAGGATCTGGCCTGATTCCTCTAAATTCTGTTGGAGACATTGTGGGTTGGAGGGTACATTAATACATATATTTTGGACATGCCCGATTATTAGGCCGCTTTGGACGGAGGTTTTTGGACTAATTGAAAAGGTCACAAAGGTGCTCCTCCCTCCCCATCCTGAGATTGTTTTTTTACATTAATTCCCTCCCTCTGTACCCTCTGAACACTGTTATGTTATAGGCCATATTCTCATAGCCACTAGGGCCGCCATTGCTCAATATTGGAAAAGAACAGACCCACCGCGTTTGTCCAAAATTATAGCGTCAATCCAGCGCAATTTCGAAATTGAAACTATGAGTGTTAAATATTCCTTAGCTCCTCAATCCCCTCTACTCAAATGGTTGCCTTGGTTTGATTATTATTCCTCCTTTATTGCTCCCCGAAATGCCTTGTCTTGTATTGTGTGACTGTTTTACTTTTCTGATGCTATGAACCTGTGAAATGCTGAGGCCGAGCCCTCTTGACATAGCCCGGGTAGGGCTAATTGTCAAAGGATAGATCATACACATGAGCCTTTTCTGTTTTTTCTAAGTATCTGCCCACTGTTTAGTTCAGGTTATACATATATATGCGCAGGTTCTCTACATTTTCCCTGGAATACTGACTGTCAGCATCTCTCCTATTTTGTGTTTCTCTTTCTCTATCTTCTCTCTTCCTCCTTTCCCCTATTCTCCTTTTGTTTCTGATTTTTATGCTTTTTAGTATTGTTACTTTGTTACCCTGTATCATGGTTTACAGACGTACTACCACTGTGTTATTGGCTTTATTTGTTTTCAAATTGTTGTGTATGCTCTGTATTGAAAACCTTCTCTAATAAAATTTCTTCAGATAAAGAAAAAAAGGTATTTGTTCATTAATTGGTTTGTCAGGTTATGTGCAAAATCTAATTCGTTAGCTACAGTTTGGGCAGCAAGGATGGTGTAATGGTTAGCATTACTGCCTCACAGCACTGAGGTCATGGGTTCACTTCACACCATGGCTCTTACTGTGTGGAGTTTGTATATTCTCCCTTGTGTGAGTTTCACCACAATCCAAAAATATACTGTTAATTGGCTCTCAAACCTAGTGTGAATGTGTGTGTGTGTTGTAAGGGAATATAGATTGTAAGCTCCACTGGGAATAATAATAATAATAATATATATACAACCAAAATGTTTGTTAGATGGACTTTAGATACTCCCTCGCCTTTTACAAGGTGTGAGCTCGAAAGGGAGTATCTTCACAAATTAGGTTGCGATTTTCTGACTGACAAACCCAACGCGTTTCGTCTTATCGACTTCATCAGGGGTGGCAAATTTGAAAAAAGAACTAATTTGCTCTTGATGAGTTTATATACAGAGGGTCATGACCTCAAATGTGAAGTTGATCAGAATCTCCTATATCGAGACTTAGTAGATGGAACTCTTATACAGTGTATTGGGACTCCTACTTGGAGCTTGAATGATAATCCCACTTGAAAGTGTATTCTGTTAAAATTGGTGTCTTTTGCAAACTACCTCAAGTGTAGAGTTGATCAGAATCTCCTATATCAAAGCTTAGTGGATGGAGCTCTTATATTGAGGCTCCTAATTGGAACTTAAATGCTGATCCCTCTAAGGAGTGTATTCTGTTAAAATTGGTGTTTTTTACAAACTACCTTAAAACTAATACAACCTAATTCCTTATAGAGTCACCTGGGGAAACTATTAATTATAGTCTCTTAGGAGTGTTTGACAACCATATGTCGGCGTTTTTGTATACTGCCTAAGGTGTGGTATCCAACTCTTATAGTGAAGACTATTTCTAGTTCAAATGTTGATCCATGGGAAAATAAAACTCAGGAATTATGTAGCTTGTTTGATAATCACAGAGATATAAATGACGTAACTTCCTCAGTAAGTCTCAGAATAAATCCTGGGAGAGATTTGGCTATGTGTGGAAGTCACAGAAACTTTCTGTGACTTCCACACATAGCCAAATCTCTCCATTTTACTTGCTTTTATTGTAGTTTTAAGATTTCATTTAAGTGTTTTTAGTCCAGCTGTGTATGTTATTGTCCCATTTTTTTATATGTGCTTCTTTTTACGTGCAATTTATGTTAATAAATAGTTATTTTAGAATTGGCAACTGTATATTTTCATTTAACACTATAGTCGCTATATATCCCTCATCCCCCCTTCCTTCCACATTGTTTCAGGGATTTACCACCCCTGTATTTTTTGAGGGACTCAGCAGACGCCCCATTAACAATAGAGGGGAGTGTTTTTTTTAGTTTGCCAGTTGTACAACATATCTGTATACTATCACAAGTGGCGCAATATCAATCCCTGTTTTTGTAATTATATATATATATATATATATATAAATAAAAATCTCCAATGATTTTATAACTCCTTAAATGCAACTGATGTCCATTATGTGAATTAATAAAAGTAGTGGTGAATAGTTAATGTAAGTGGCATCCTGGACAAATTTACAGCATTCAGTTACCAGAAATGTAAATGAGAGTCTACTTAGCATCATTCTTCCAATAATCACTATATAACCATTGATGACACACCGCGGCCCAGTCAAGGTAAGTGCGGCGTCTGGTGTTGAAGCCGATGCCCAGCCATGGCTAACATCCAGTGTGTTGGAGATCAGTATGCAGCACTTCCAGCATAGGAGGCAATAAGGAGAATAAGCAAAGTCCAGCAAAGTTGAAAAGATGAGGTTGGAGAGGATTAGAACACTGCTTTATAGAAGTATGAAGAACCGTATTGTCTTAACTATATAATGTGCATGGGATGTGATAAGCAACATGTGGCTCTGAAGCCAATCCTGGACCTTGAACTACAGCCCTAGCATTCAAGTTATTGTCAGAGAATAGTATTACCCCTATATTGTGCAATAATCCCTTTTAGTGCAGTCCGGATTTACTCAAAGGTTCACCAAACCTAAAACAGACACAGAGTAAAAAAAGTGAGGTAACCCTTGGTGCAAGAAAGGGAACATGTGGAACCTTGAATGAAACAACCTTATTAGGAGGTTGAGAGTCCAAAGTCACTGGTGAGAGCACAGTTCGTAGACACTCCTTGTTTATCTGGTCCTTTTCTTAAATGGATAGAACTCCACTCCAGTACATTTGATATTTAAGAGGCGTTAAAGTTGCATATCACAAGTTTCCAATTTATTAAGGTGGCACGAATCCTTTTTTTAATTTGTATCTCTCCTCTAGAAAACTCAGAAGGAGAAAGATTTAGTGCAACAACGTTAAGCTAATAAATTACACTTTAATTAACGGTTACACTCACATAAAAAATATCCAAACATCACATTGAAAAATCACACAAAGGGGTTCTGGTTCTCACTGAACAGGACGGGACACCAATCAGTCCATGCAGCATGTAATCTTCATCCTGGTCATCAAAGGTTAGAGAGAGAGTACCAGTAATCCTCCTGCTTAACGCGTTTCGGACCTGGGGTATAACGGTCCTTCAGAAGCATGCAAACATTCAAGTTATTGTAATGACATCTGTGACTACTTATAACAGTAACAAGCAGGGATTAGAAGTATGTATATGAGGGCGCTGAAGTACTCCATCTCATTATGTCTGACCACATAAAGCAGTCACTTGAGTTGTACAATTCCATTAGCAACAGCTTACTGAATAAGCCCCTCAGCGGCAATTGTTGGATGTGACCAGCTCCAGCAAAGTGAGCACTTCCTTTCCCTTGGCAGAAGCTTCTTCCCTGCTGAATTCTATCTGGCACATTACCATATACAGCAAAATAGGAAATTAGATTTTAAATTTGTCTTCATTAGTTGTTTGGAACTAGCTGAATGCAATTTGTTTACATCTTAGAAAGAATAGACTTTTTATTGGTGCATTTGCATTTCCAGCCATAATTAACACTTTCAGGATGAATCTAATCCATTTTCATTACACTCTGAATATCTAACCAAGGCCATTTTACACCTCATGCTTTTTACTAATGAGATGTGGGTGCTGTAAGATGGATCAAACTTATCCTCCATTCTATTGATGGAATATGGGTAGATGAACACTGGAATTTCACTTTCCACACCATATCATAATTTCTACTATTGGTTTGGCAAAAGTGTACAGAAGTACATGGCCGCCACTCAGTCAGGGGCAGACCGATTACTCCTGCATCCTGTACATGCCCTAATTTCACCAGACTTCCCATTCCCAAGGCTTCTGATGCCGTCCCTTGACCATTTCTATTACAAGTCTTGCATTTTGGTACTGACTTTACCACTCCAGAGAAACTAGCAAGTGATGAGTACAGGTGCAAAAATATGCTTTTCACCTCCGCTTCACACACAACAATGCAAGTAGTAACCTGTGCACATACGCATCTTATGCACCCTGCCCCTGTTTATCTTTGTTCCCTATCACATAGACACACACACAGGATCATTTTTTGTCAGGAGCCTATTAACCTACCATTATACAGATATGTCCTTATATATCTTTGCTGCAGTCACGCCAAATAGCCCCTCTTGGCATGCCAGGTTGCATGAGAATCTTCTAGTATCTGGTGTCTTTTTTTTTTTTTTTTCCTTGCTAAAAATTCATAGTTGCAATGCAATATGGCTAGGACACACGAGGACTGTGTTGGTTAATTTAAGATATATAACTTGTTTATTGTGTGCGACTTAGTCTCTGAATCTGTACACAAAGTGCTACAGTGTAGCAGACACAGCTTTTTTCAAATACAAGTTCTGTTCTGCTCCGTAAAAGACTTCATGGTCTGAACCCCCCTTTTAAAAATAAATATAAGAGTCAGCTTCTGTCATTTTTCAAGCACATCCTTTAAAACGATATCCAGATGGCGCCACGCTAGTCGTGGCTCCTTCTGTGCCTGGGGCACCTAACGCCGAGAGCGTCTCCGTCCGGGTGCGTGCACCAGTGACTGAGACGCGCCCTATTGACTAGAATGAGAGAGCGTCTCCGTCTGGGGTGCCTACGCGTCCGTGACAGAGACGTGCCCCATTCTAGTGAATGGGAGAGCGTCTCTGTGCACTCCCGGTGGGGCTAGGCGGACGGATTGCTTAGTCACGCCTGTGATGGAGCCACCTCAGATGAACGTGGCTCCATCTGTGTAAGAACTGATTGGTTGGCACTTTATCTTTCTCCACTTTGTCTCTCTCCCAGCTTGATCCATCTCCCCTTTTGTTTACACCCTTATCTGGAGAACAAATTCATTACAAGATTGTTTATAACTCCATTAAATTATTTCATAAAACAACTAGTTGAAGTGAGGTAATAAAATGATTTACAATAATATTGGTTCTGGTCTAAGGGGGTAATTCTGAGTTGATCGCAGCAGGATTTTTGTTAGCAGTTGGGCAAAACCATGTGCACTGCAGGGGAGGCAGATATAACATGTGCAGAAAGAGTTAGATTTGGGTGTGGTGTGTTCAATCTGCAATCTAAATTGCAGTGTAAAAATAAAGCAGCCAGTATTTACCCTGCACAGAAACAAAATAACCCACCCAAATCTAACTCTCTCTGCACATGTTATATCTGCCTGCAGTGCACATGATTTTGCCCAACTGCTAACAAAAATCTTGCTGTGATCAACTCAGAATTACCCCCTATATTTTTTATATATTTTGCATATGGTATGACTGTACGAGTTTTGCCATATAAACTTTTTTTCACTCCATCTTAAACCAATAAATGACCTGACAGTGAGGGTAATTCAGACCTGATCGCTGCTGTGCGTTTTCGCACAGAGGGCGATCAGTTCCAAACTGCATATGTACCGCAATGCGCAGGCGCGTTGCATGGGTACAGAGCGGTTCGACGCTCAGCAATGGGTTTGTACGACGGATCCGTTCGCACGGGCGATCGCAAGGAGATTGACAGGAAGAAGGCATTTGTGGGTGCCAGCTGACCATTTTCAGGGAGTGTCTGGAAAAACGCAGGCGTGTCCATGCGTTTGCAGGGAGATTTTCTGACGTAATTTCCGGTCCTCACGGGCTAATGTGAACGCTGCGGCTGAGTAAGTCCCGGGCTGTGCAGAGACTGCACAAAATCTGTTTGTATAGCTCTGCTACACATGCGTTTGCACACTTGCACAACGAAAATACACTCCCCTTGTAGGTGGTGACTATCTGATCGCAGCAGTGCAAAAATCGCCCGCTAGCGATCAGGTCTGAATTAGGCCCAGTGTTCTGAAGAAGTGTTGCAGACATGGTGAATATTGCTAAACAGTTATGCCCTGTAGTCTGGGCTAATAAATGTACAAAAAAGCCATTTGTTGCAGGCCTACCAGGACATTCTATCTATCGGGACCAGTGAACCATGGAAAAATAATTGTGATATATCAATATTCTGTAGATGGGATCAGTATGATTTGCCGGCACACGGGATGCCAGCAGTCAGAATACTGACGCCTGCATCCTGATAGTTTCAACCCTGACAGGTGGAAGGTAAGAGTGTCCCCCCCCCCCCCCCTCCTGTTCCCTGCCCCCTAAGCCTCCCTTCCCGCAGGCTAACCCTAACCTCCCCTGTTTTGTGCTTGACCCTAACCTACCCCCTTGGTGGTGCCTAAACCTGCCCCGAAGCCTAACCCTAGCCTTCCCCGCACCCCTCCAAGTGGCCCCTAAACCTAACCTCGCCCCAACTATAACTTGCCTACTATACTTACAAACGGGATGCTGTCTGACGGGAGTATGGCGTCAGCCTCCTCATCCAGTCGGGATTCCGACATTGGCAATCTGACAGCTGTTGGGATTCCGGCGTCAGCATTCCGGCTGCTGAGAGCCCAACAGCTAGCATGTTGACCGCATCCCTCTGTAGATATATGGCCCTGCTCCATCTGCACTTCACTCATTTGTAATCCAGTCAGGTTTCCTCAGCCTGGTCTAACACCATAATAACAACAACGCTATAACTTACCCCAATTCTCAGTTATAGAATAAAATACATACAATGTATACACATTTATGACAGATTAATAAACAATGAAGTATTACTTATAATTATACGTATTAGTAATTACTTTCAATTATACTTGCCTACTCTCCAGGATCGGCCAGGAGACTCCCAAAAATCAGGTGGAGCCCCCGGACCCCCTGGAAAGGTAGGCAGGCCTCACCCCCCGCAGCCGCCTCAGCCGTCTTTCATAATTTGCGGTCTGGGGAGGCTGATGATGCGATTTGCGCTGAATCACATCATCATAGTCCCGTTCACCACTATTCAGTAGCAGTAATCTGGGCATTGAATAGCAGGGACGGAGCCATGATGATGCGTTCGTGCATCCACGCCCCTGTAACGTCCCACGATGAGGCCACGCCCCCTGTAATACCGACCTGGCTGCCCCTTCCCGCGCGGGACAGCCGGAAGGTTGGTAAGCCTGCTTTTAATATATTGGTATATGTAGCCTAAAGAATATTACTGCTCTCATTCACAAGGTAATTAGCAGTAATAGTTTTGGCACTCTTTCATTTGCACAATTAATTAGGGAAATTTCTTCACACAAATATAATTGTTTTAGTATTTACCTTTGAGCCCATTTGTCAGTCATAGGGAAGGGATGGGAGCCATGTTCAAACAACTTCTGGAGGATGGTAAATAGCAGCTATGCCAAAATAACTGTGCAGGCTATACAGCCATTGGGCACTAGGGTTACATTAACAATACATACATAAATATAGGAACATAACCAAATAGAGCCAGATACAGTACATTAAAAACCCTACCCTGACCTCCTTACTGACATAGTAACCAAAAGCATTATGGGGAAGATGTATTAGGATGCAGGCTGTGGCCGTTATTTGTGTGGACCCACTTCGCCACTGGATCGCAGCGAAGAGGGTCCACATAACAGCAGCATGTATTAGTGTAGATGCTTTTGTTTTGGGAGCGCGTTAAATCACTTATCTACCCCAGTGTCTGTAGAAAAAAACATAAAATCGTAATGTAATGGTTAGCTTTACTGCCTCACAGCACTGAGGTCATGGGTTCAATTCCCACCATGGCCCTAACTGTGTGGAGTTTGTATATTCTCCCCGTACTTGCGTGGGTTTCCTCCGGGTACTCCGGTTTCCTCCCACAATCCAAAAATATACTGGTAGGTTAATTGGATCCCAATCAAAATTAACCCTAGCATGAATGTGTGTGGTGTACATGTGGTAGGGAATATAGAGTGTAAGCTCCACTGGGGCAGGGACTGATGTGAATGGGCAAAATTCTCTGTAAAGCGCTGCAGAATATGTGTGCGCTATATAAATAACTGGTAATAACTGCACAGTTAAGTCACTGTGCTGTTTACCGCCATGACCTGAGGGTGAGTGAGCTTGTCCGCTATTATGCATGACTTTTAGGAAATTACATGTTGCTATTTTAATATTGCTTTGTTCAAATAAAAATGCATGTTATTTAGACTGTATAGTCAGGTGTTCTCAGGTAACCCCAAAAATAAGAAATATGCTTACTTTAGTTACTGTATTCACCAAAAGCCTTGATTCCATCTAGGTAGAGTCCTTTATTTTCCTTGCCCCAGATAAAACACAAAACTACTCTTTGTATATTAATGTATTCAATGCAAAGTTCTATTTACTGTAACCAAGGGATATAAAATAACAAGTCTGCATCATATATATGACTTGGGTCATATATACTGGGCTCCTCTTAAGATGCGATGGATCGTGATGTCCAGGGGTTGGTTCGGGTCCTTTCTCCAGCACACTTGTAGCTTGGTAACACAGGCACCTGACCGGTTTCACTGCACTCCAAATGGCAGCTCCATCTTAAGAGGAGCCCAGTAACAGTTTGGATTAGGAGGCTTCAGACCGTACTGCATGAGGAGCCCATCATTAAAGGACATTTGAAGCAAATCAACCTCTAATGGTCAAAATCACAGTACTCCTCCACTGGACTCCCACCCAAGCTGGGTAACTATTGCATTGGACTTTATCATTTGCTACAGCTGTGCTAATAGGAACGGACTATTCCAGCGTAAATCCTTTGCTGCAGACGCACATGGATGGTAACAATTTATCAATTTACTGCATGAATTTGCAATTTTTAATTTAATGTGACATGAATGTTTTTTTTACAAAGTGTTATTAATTGTTTCATTGTTTTATTAGAGATATTTATTTGCTCTCTCATATTGTACTATACAAATTTACTATTTAGCGCAGTCTTCTTTTATCTGTTTCCTCTGTTCGGGTCTGAAAATGTACAGTATAAGAACACAACTAATAGGGGACATTCCATGTCCGAATGCAGAATAAGGGAAATATTCAGAACAGTTTTCACTGATCGCTATTCCAGATGTTGTCAAGCTACAGACAGGTTGTTCTGAAACGTATAGTTCTACAACAACTAAAGTTTTACTCGTTTGCTTTAGACATTTAGGGGCAGGGTAATTTTCCGCACTGTGCCAGCTCCGCTACCAGATGTCATGACATCATGCTGATCCGCTACCAGATGTCATGACATCATGCTGGGGGGGCTGGGCCACCAACACAGGAAGAAGAGCAGGCTGCAGTGTCTGGGTCTTTTGTACAGTTGTTCCGCAGCAGTTCTACTAGTGCAAGCCAAAATGCAGATGTAATGTGGCCCAGTGCCCATGGATAGTGGCACCGCTCCCACATCTTAGGTTTCGTACCTCACTATAGAATAATTAGTAACAAGTCCGTAAAGTAAACACACATCTTTTAACATACAGTATGAGAGCATAAATTCTGTGAAAATTCTACATTGGTAATTCATGGAATGACATCAATTTTAATATCTCGTAATATTACATAGGTGATAACATGAATGATTAAATGTACTGTAGAATTTATTGCTGCAAGCAGAGCAGTTTATTTATTGTTCCGGATCAGTGATTTCAATTTTGTGCTATTCTGCATTAAAAGAAAGTGAAAGCCAGAAGCTATAAATATAATTTTCCCACTTGTTACATAACTCTGCAGGGAGAGGGTAGCGAGCGAATGCCCGTTTAGTGATGCCAAGGTCCCCGCACCACCCGCCTGGATGTCCCCTCCAGGACCTGACATTTAAAAAGTAGATACATTTTAAAGTGTGGCTACTGTATGAGCATACTTGCCTACTCTCCCGGAAAGGCCAGGAGGTTCCCGAAAATCGGGTGGCACTCCTAGCCGCCGGGGAAGTGTGCAAGTCTACCGCATTCCGCTCACCTCTGCTCATCTCCACTTGCTCCCCGCCACACCCCGTGGGTTGATGAAGTGATTCGCACTAAATCACTGCATCGTAGCCCCACCCCCCACTTTGCAATGCCAATAATGTGGGCATTATAGTAACATAGTAACATAGTTTCTGAGGTTGAAAAAAGACAATTTGTCCATCGAGTTCAACCCATTATAAAGGGGGGGCACGGGTCTACGATGACTGCAATCGCGTCACTACGCCCCCGTACAGGCTCCTTCATGCGCCCTAGCAAGTATGTGTAGGTAAGTATGTGTATGAGTGATGGGAAAGAATGTGCTTATCCTTCTTCTTATAGAACACACATACTTGCTCATTACCCCTTTGCCTCCGGGTAATTAGATCAGATACAGCTGTATTACAGTGAACTGTGAAACCAAGGTTTATTTCTCTAACGTCCTAAGTGGATGCTGGGGACTCCGTAAGGACCATGGGGAATAGCGGCTCCGCAGGAGTCTGGGCACAAAAGTAAAGCTTTAGAACTACCTGGTGTGCACTGGCTCCTCCCCCTATGACCCTCCTCCAAGCCTCAGTTAAGATTTTGTGCCCGAACGAGAAGGGTGCACACTAGGTGGCTCTCCTGAGCTGCTTAGTGAAAAGTTTAGTTTTAGGTTTTTTATTTTCAGTGAGACCTGCTGGCAACAGGCTCACTGCATCGAGGGACTAAGGGGAGAAGAAGTGAACTCACCTGCGTGCAGAGTGGATTGGGCTTCTTAGGCTACTGGACATTAGCTCCAGAGGGACGATCACAGGCCCAGCCATGGATGGGTCCCAGAGCCGCGCCGCCGGCCCCCTTACAGAGCCAGAAGACAGAAGAGGTCCGGAAAATCGGCGGCAGAAGACGTCCTGTCTTCAACAAGGTAGCGCACAGCACTGCAGCTGTGCGCCATTGCTCTCAGCACACTTCACACTCCGGTCACTGAGGGTGCAGGGCGCTGGGGGGGGGGGGGGGGGGGGGGCGCCCTGAGACGCAATAAAAACACCTTGGATGGCAAAAAATGCATCACATATAGCTCCTGGGCTATATGGATGCATTTAACCCCTGCCAGAATACATAGAAAAACGGGAGATAGGCTCCGCCCCCTTATCGGCGGCCTTATCTCCTCAGCACACTGGCGCCATTTTCCCTCACAGCTCCGTTGGAGGGAAGCTCCCTGGCTCTCCCCTGCAGTCACTACACTACAGAAAGGGTTAAAAAAGAGAGGGGGGCACTAATTAGGCGCAGTATAAACAATACAGCAGCTATAAGGGGAAAAACACTTATATAAGGTTATCCCTGTATATATATAGCGCTCTGGTGTGTGCTGGCAAACTCTCCCTCTGTCTCCCCAAAGGGCTAGTGGGGTCCTGTCCTCTATCAGAGGATTCCCTGTGTGTGTGCTGTGTGTCGGTACGTTTGTGTCGACATGTATGAGGAGAAAAATGATGTGGAGACGGAGCAGATTGCCTGTAATAGTGATGTCACCCCCTAGGGGGTCGACACCTGAGTGGATGAACTGTTGGAAGGAATTACGTGACAGTGTCAGCTCTGTATAAAAGACAGTGGTTGACATGAGACAGCCGGCTACTCAGCTTGTGCCTGTCCAGACGTCTCATAGGCCGTCAGGGGCTCTAAAGCGCCCGTTACCTCAGATGGCAGATATAGACGCCGACACGGATACTGACTCCAGTGTCGACGGTGAAGAGACAAATGTGACTTCCAGTAGGGCCACACGTTACATGATGGAGGCAATGAAAAATGTTTTACACATTTCTGATAATACGGGTACCACCAAAAAGGGGTATTATGTTCGGTGAGGAAAAACTACCTGTAGTTTTCCTGAATCTGAGAAATTAAATGAGGTGTGTGATGATGCGTGGGTTTCCCCCGATAACAACTGATAATTTCTAAAATGTTATTGGCATTATATCCTTTTCCGCCAGAGGTTAGGGTGCGTTGGGAAACACCCCCTAGGGTGGATAAAGCGCTCACACGCTTGTAAGGGCTCTACCCTCTCCTGAGATGGCCGCCCTTAAGGATCCTGCTGATAGAAAGCAGGAGGGTATCCTAAAATGTATTTACACACATACTGGTGTTATACTGCGACCAGCAATCGCCTCAGCCTGGATGTGCAGTGCTGGGTTGGCGTGGTCGGATTCCCTGACTGAAAATATTGATACCCTAGATAGGGACAGTATATTTTTGCCTATAGAGCATTTAAAAGATGCATTTCTATATATGCGTGATGCACAGCGGAATATTTGCCGACTGGCATCAAGTCTAAGTGCGTTGTCCATTTCTACCAGTAGAGGGTTATGGACACGACAGTGGTCAGGTGATGCGGATTTCAAACGGCATTTGGAAGCAACATGAGAAGACGCCGTATTATCAGGCGCAGTCTTTTCGTGGACAAGCGGGCAAAAGGTTCCTCATTCTGCCCCGTGACAGAGGGAGAGGAAAAAGGCTGCAGAAATCAGCCAGTTCCCAGGAACAGAAACCCTTTCCCGCCTCTGCCAAGCCCTCAGTATGACGCTGGGGCTTTACAAGCAGAATCAGGCACGGTGGGGGGCCCGTCTCAATCAATTTCAGCGCGCAGTGGGCTCACTCGCAAGTAGACCCCTGGATCCTTCAGTGATATCTCAGGGGTACAAATTGGAATTTGAGACGTCTCCCCCTCGCCGTTTCCTAAAGTCGGCTTTACCGATGTCTCCTTCTGACAGGGAGACAGTTTTGGAAGCCATTCACAAGCTGTATTCCCAGCAGGTGATAATCAAGGTACCCCTCCTGCAACAGGGAACGGGGTATTATTCCACACTGTTGTGGTACCGAAGCCGGACGGCTCGGTGAGACCGATTCTAAATCTAAAATCTTTGAACACTTACATACAGAGGTTCAAATTCAAGATTGAGTCACTCAGAGCAGTGATTGCGAACCTGGAAGAAGGGGACTACATGATGTCTCGGGACATCGAGGATGCTTACCTTCATGTCCAAATTTACCCTTCTCACCAAGGGTACCTCAGGTTTATGGTACAGAACTGTCACTATCAGTTCAGACGCTGCCGTATGGATGGTCCACGGCACCCCGGGTCTTTACCAAGGTAATGGCCGAAATGATGATATTCCTTCGAAGGAAGGGAATTTTAGTTATCCCTTACTTGGACGATACCCTGATAAGGGTAAGATCCAGGGAACAGTTGGAGGTCGGTGTAGCACTATCTCAGGTAGTGTTGCGGCAGCACGATTGGATTCTCAATATTCCAAAATCGCAGCTGGTTCCGACGACTCGTCTTCTGTTCCTAGGGATGATCCTGGACACAGTCCAGAAAAAGGTGTTTCTCCCGGAGGAGAAAGCCAGGGAGTTATCCGAGCTAGTCAGGAACCTCCTAAAACCGAGCCAAGTCTCAGTGCATCAATGCACAAGGGTTCTGGGTAAAATGGTGGCTTCCTACGAAGCAATCCCATTCGGCAGATTCCACGCAAGAACTTTCCAGTGGGACCTGCTGGACAAATGGTCCGGGTCGCATCTTCAGATGCATCAGCGGATAACCCTGTCACCAAGAACAAGGGTGTCCCTCCTGTGTTGGTTGCAGAGTGCTCATCTTCTAGAGGGCCGCAGATTCGGCATTCAGGACTGGGTCCTGGTGACCACGGATGCCAGCCTGCGAGGCTGGGGAGCAGTCACACAGGGAGGGAATTTCCAGGGCTTATGGTCAAGCCTGGAGACATCACTTCACATAAATATCCTGAAGCTAAGGGCCATTTACAATGCTCTAAGCTTAGCAAGACCTCTGCTTCAAGGTCAGCCGGTGTTGATCCAGTCGGACAACATCACGGCAGTCACCCACGTAAACAGACAGGGTGGCACAAGAAGCAGGAGGGCAATGGCAGAAGCTGCAAGGATTCTTCGCTGGGCGGAAAATCATGTGATAGCACTGTCAGCAATTCCGGGAGTGGACAACTGGGAAGCAGACTTCCTCAGCAGACACGACCTCCACCCGGGAGAGTGGGGACTTCACCCAGAAGTCTTCCACATGATTATAAACCGTTGGGAAAAACTCGACAGGTATTGCGCCAGGTCAAGGGACCCTCAGGCAATAGCTGTAGACCAGGCATTCCCAACCACGGTCCTCAAGGCACACCAACAGTGCAGGTTTTAGTGATATCCAGGCTGCAGCACAGATGGTTAAATCAAAATAACTGAGCTACTAATTAAGTCACCTGTGCTGAAGCCTGGATATCACTAAAACCTGCACTGTTAGTGTGCCTTGAGGACCGTGGTTGGGAATGCCTGCTGTAGACGCTCTGGTAACACCATGGGTGTACCAGTCAGTGTATGTGTTCCCTCATCTGCCTCTCATACCCAAGGTACTGAGATTGATAAGATGGAGAGGAGTAAGCACTATATTCGTGGCTCCGGATTGGCCAAGAAGGACTTGGTAACCGGAACTTCAAGAGATGCTCACGGAGGATCCGTGGCCTCTACCTCTAAGAAGGGACCTGCTCCAGCAAGGACCCTGTCTGTTCCAAGACTTACCGCGGCTGCGTTTGATGGCATGGCGGTTGAACGCCGGATCCTGAAGGAAAAAAGGCATTCCGGATGAAGTCATCCCTATCCTGATCAAAGCCAGGAAGGATGTAACCGCAAAACATTATCACCGCATTTGGCGAAAATATGTTGCGTGGTGCGAGGCCAGTAAGGCCCGACGGAGGAAATTCAACTGGGTCGATTCCTACATTTCCTGCAAACAGGAGTGTCTATGGGCCTGAAATTGGGGTCCATTAAGGTTCAAATTTCGGCCCTGTCAATTTTCTTCCAAAAAGAACTAGCTTCAGTCCCTGTAGTTCAGACTTTGTAAAAGGGGTACTGCATATACAGCCTCCTTTTGTGCCTCCAGTGGCACCTTGAGATCTCAATGTAGTTTTTGGGTTCCAAAAGTCACATTGGTTTGAACCACTTAAATCTGTGGAGTTAAAATATCTCACATGGAAAGTGGTCATGCTGTTGGCCCTGGCCTGGGCCAGGCGCGTGTCAGAATTGGCGGCTTTATCCTGTAAAAGCCCTTATCTGATTTTCCATTCGGACAGGGCGGAATTGAGGACTCGTCCTCAGTTTCTCCCTAAGGTGGTTTCAGCGTTTTCACCTGAACCAACCTATTGTGGTGCCTGCGGCTACTAGGGACTTGGAGGACTCCAAGTTGCTAGACGTTATCAGGGCCCTGAAAATATATGTTTCCAGGACGGCTGGAGTCAGAAAATCTGACTCGCTGTTTATCCTGTATGCACCCAACAAGCTGGGTGCTCCTGCTTCTAAGCAGACTATTGCTCGTTGGATTTGTAGTACAATTCAGCTTGCACATTCTGTGGCAGGCCTGCCACAGCCAAAAATCTGTAAATGCCCACTCCACAAGGAAGATGGGCTCATCTTGGGCGGCTGCCCGAGGGGTCTCGGCTTTACAACTTTGCCGAGCAGCTACTTGGTCAGGAGCAAATACGTTTGTAAAATTCTACAAAATTGATACCCTGGCTGAGGAGGACCTGGAGTTCTCTCATTTGGTGCTGCAGAGTCATCCGCACTCTCCCGCCCGTTTGGGAGCTTTGGTATAATCCCCATGGTCCTTACGGAGTCCCCAGCATCCACTTAGGACGTTAGAGAAAATAAGAATTTACTTACCGATAATTCTATTTCTCGTAGTCCGTAGTGGATGCTGGGCGCCCATCCCAAGTGCGGATTGTCTGCAATACTGGTACATAGTTATTGTTACCAAAAAAATCTGGTTATTGCTGTAGTGAGCCATCTTTTCTAGAGGCTCCTCTGTTATCATGCTGTTAACTGGGTTTAGATCACCAGTTGTACGGTGTGATTGGTGTGGCTGGTATGAGTCTTACCCGGGATTCAAAATCCTTCCTTATTGTGTACGCTCGTCCGGGCACAGTATCCTAACTGAGGCTTGGAGGAGGGTCATAGGGGGAGGAGCCAGTGCACACCAGGTAGTTCTAAAGCTTTACTTTTGTGCCCAGACTCCTGCGGAGCCGCTATTCCCCATGGTCCTTACGGAGTCCCCAGCATCCACTACGGACTATGAGAAATAGAATTATCGGTAAGTAAATTCTTATTTTTTGCTATTAACTTGACAAGCTATTCACAAGTTACCTGAAGGTCTGTTATTCAATAGCACAGACTCTCTAATTTATGCTTTGCCACTGTGTCCTGTCCCTACACTAAACCCTGCCTCATACTATATGTATTCGTATATTATGCTTTAAAAGGCAAATAAACAAGATCTGTGTGAAGACTGCTGTTGGCTGTTTACATCCCCTTAACAAACAATTGTTGGTATGAATATTTTTCAGAAATCGCTGCTAGTTATGCAGGGTACACACTGAGCGATATGTTATCTGCCCTGGTGAATTAAACTGACGTATCACTCAATTTGGCGCATATCTGGCAGTGTATGCCTGGCAATGCACGTGCCCACGGCCGCTTGAGACTTCATCAGGTTTGATGTGCTGCACATCAAACCTGACAATATCGCTAGCGACACCATGTATGTATGTATGTATGTATGTATGTATGTATGTGCAGTGATCATTCCTTCATTCATTAACATCGCTCAATAGGCCTAATTCAGAGTTGATCTTAGCAGCAGATTTGTTAGCAGTTGGGCAAAACCATGTGCACAGCAGGGTGGCAGATATAACATGTGCAGAGACAGTTAGATCTGGGGGGGGGGGGGTGTTCAAACTGAAATCTAAATTGCAATGTAAAAATATAAAGCAGCCAGTATTTACCCAGCACAGAAACAAAATAGCCCACCCAAATCTAATGCTCTTTGCAAATGTTATATCTGCCAAAACTGCAGTGCACATGGTTTTGCCCAACTGCTAACAAATTTGCTGCTGCGATCAACTCTGAATTACCCCCAATGTGTACCTAGACCATACTTGCCTACTTTTAAAAATAATTTCAGGGAGATGTGAAAGTAACGCCAGTCAGCGCGGACGTGTACTGCTACATCGGAGAGGCTTGTCATAAACCTGACTTACATCCAAATGTAAATGAGCCCCAAAGTTAGTAAGATCTACTTGTTGAAGAAAAGACACTGATATTTTTCAGGATTTGTTAGTGTATTGTGTTTTACAAAAGGTTCTATGTACTGTAAGTGGCCACGAGAATCCTTATTTAAAATGCATATAGGCATAGGGATCATTGGGCCAAATGTATTAAGCTTTAACAAGCTATAAAATGGAGAAGGATAAAGAGTGATAAATGACCAGCCAATCAGCTCCTAACCCTCATTTATCAAACACAGCCTGTTACATGGCAGTTAGGAGCTGATTGGCTGGTCATTTATCACTCTTTATCCGTCTCCACTTTATCACTTGTTAAGGCTTAATACATTCTGGCAATTGTGCTTTATAACCAATGCAGGGAAATGGCGCTGATGATCCTATTTGAATGTATATATCTCTAATTTCTTTTTTTTTCACAAGAATGTAACAGCTACATAATGGGGGTAAGGTGAAATCAGGGAGATTGCTGCTATTTCAGGGAGTCTCCTGCAGAATGAGGGAGGGTAGGCAACAATGACCAAGGCTCCAATATGGCCGGCAAATTGGATGGGTACATCGCTCCTGTGTGTACTCAGTTTTAGACATATTAAATGTTCTCTGGTCATATGAAATAATGAAAGGCATGCATGTTTCATATAGTGGTATAGTCGTATTAACCATTCTTTCTGCAGTCTGTCCAGGATATATACAGTAAGTGGTTGAATTACCTCAATATTAAGGAAACTAGTGACAGAGTAACCTAAGAATATTCTCAGTGGCGTATCTATAAAGGGTGCAGTGTGTGGTGCATACGGGCCCCCAACGGCAGCATCTCTCTGCAGATCTCCAGTAAATGGCACAGTGGCCATTTTTCAGGAGATTTGCGCATGCGCAGTAAGGAAATCTCTGGGAAAATGGCCGCCGCACCATTTTCCTTTAGGTTTGCACATGCGCAGTAGTCTGTGTCCCTCTAGTGCTGAGACTCTATTGCGCTGATGGGCTACACAGGAGGGGGCCAAGACAGAGGAGGATGTACACGGGCCTCCTCCTCTGTTAATACGTCCCTGATTATTCTCTCTAATGGCTTATTGTATGTTATTATGACTTATTAAATTAACAGAAATTTTCCAAATTTTTTTTTTAAAGATATACTGAACCAAATAAGCCTTGTGTCTTGTCTGATGAATCTTTACCCAAATCTACCTAAAACCTACTGTTTTATAAGTCAATGTTTTATGTCATTAAATATGTGTGCGTGTTCACATTGAGTTTTATGCTGTATATAAAATGTTACATTATTTTGTTATATATTCCTGGATTGTTTTTCCATCCTTTTTACAAACTACTGTTAAGGTTCCCTGTGATTCATGTGACTTATGACTAATGCTGCTTTCACATCGCAAAACCTGCTTTTGAAATGGTATTTGAAACGGTTCTTAAAACGGGTCTGAGCAGTTAAACCCCTTTCACATCTCATGTTGTAACCAGTAAATTACCATTTCATTCCCGTTTTGGTACCTTTCACACTGAACCCGTTTCACCCATAGAAAACAGTGGTTGTCATTATAAATGGACTTTTCTGGCCCACACATTATTATTAATCACTAATTAATTCATTATTAATAATTTGGATAGTCGTACGATGGAACCCAGCAGCTTGAAGCATATCTATTTTTATTAGATGGGATTAGGTACTTGGTTTGTCTTTTTTGGAGGCACAAGTATTATTTATATATTTTTTAAAATTATTTTTTTTTTTAGATGGAATGGTTAAATACAGGAAAAAAATGGCGTGGGGTCCCCCCTCCAAAGCATAACCAGCCTCGGGCTCTTCGAGCTGGTCCTGGTTCTAAAAATGCGGGGGAAAAATTGACAGGGGATCCCCCGTATTTTTAAAACCAGCACCGGGCTCTGCGCCTGGTGCTGGTGCAAAAAATACGGGGGACAAAACGAGTAGGGGTCCCCCGTATTTTTCACACCAGCATCGGGCTCCACTAGCTGGACAGATAATGCCACAGCCGGGGGTCACTTTTATGCCGTGCCCTGCGGCCGTGGCATTAAATATCCAACTAGTCACCCCTGGCCGGGGTACCCTGGGGGAGTGGGGACCCCTTCAATCAAGGGGTTCCCCCCCCCCAGCCACCCAAGGGCCAGGGGTGAAGCCCGAGGCTGTCCCCCCCCCATCCAATGGGCTGCGGATGGGGGGGCTGATAGCCTTTGTTGTAAATGAAAAGATATTGTTTTTTCCAGTAGTACTACAAGTCCCAGCAAGCCTCCCCCGCAAGCTGGTACTTGGAGAACCACAAGTACCAGCATGCGGGAGAAAAACGGGCCCGCTGGTACCTGTAGTTCTAATGGAAAAAAAATACCCAAATAAAAACAGGACACAGACACCGTCGACAGTAAAACTTTATTACACACTGCCGACACACACATACTTACCTATGTTCACACGCCGACATCGGTCCTCTTCTCCATGTAGAATCCAGGGGTACCTGAAAATAAAAGTTCAATATACTCACCTCAGCCATGGTCCAGAGATAAATCCACGGACTTGGCAAAAAAAGAAAACGAACACCCGGACCTGCGGACCGAAAGGGGTCCCATGCTGACACATGAGACCCCTCTCCCCGAATGCCGGGACATCACGTGACTCCTGTCACTGAAGTCCCTTCAACCAATCAGGAAGCGCTACTTCCGTGGCGCTCACCTGATTGGCTGTGCACTGTCTGAGCTGTCAGACAGCGCATCGCAAAGCCGCTCCATTACTTTCAATGGTGGGAACTTTGCGGCTAGCGGTGGGGTCACCCACCGGTCAGCCGCTGACCGGCGGGTGACCCCACCGCTAGCCGCAAAGTTCCCACCATTGCATATAATGGACGGAGCTGTGCGATGCGCTGTCACAGCACAGACAGCGCACAGCCAATCAGGTGAGCGCCACGGAAGTAGCGCTTCCTGATTGGCTTAAGAGACCTTTCTGTGACAGCTGTGACTGACAGGTCTCATTCGGGGATAGGGGTCTCATGTGTCAGCATGGGACCCCTTTCAGTCCGTGTGGTCGGTTGTCCGGTTTGTTTTTTTCTCCAAGTACGTGGATTTATCTCTGGAGCCTGGTTGAGGTGAGTATATTGATCTTTTATTTTCAGGTACCCCTGGATTCTACATGGAGAAGAGGACCGATGTCGGCGTGTGAACATAGGTAAGTATGTGTGTGTCGACGTATGAAATAAAGTTTTACTTTCACGGTGTGTGTGTACTGTTTTTATTTGGGTATTTTTTTCCAGTAGAACTACAGGTACCAGCGGGCCCGTTTTTCTCCCGCATGCTGGTACTTGTGGTTCTCCAAGTACCAGCTTGCGGGGGAGGCTTGCTGGGACTTGTAGTTCTTCTGGGAAAAAAAACAATATTCTGACATTTTACTCCAGGCTATCAGCCTCCCATCCGCAGCCCATTGGATGGGGGGGACAGCCTCGGGCTTCACCCCTGGCCCTTGGGTGGCTGGGGGGGGGGACCCCTTGATTGAAGGGGTCCCCACTCCCCCAGGGTACCCCGGCCAGGGATGACTAGTTGGATATTTAATGCCACGGCCGCAGGGCACGGCATAAAAGTGACCCCCGGCTGTGGCATTATCTGTCCAGCTAGTGGAGCCTGATGCTGGTGTGAAAAATACGGGGGACCCCTACTCGTTTTGTCCCCCGTATTTTTTGCACCAGCACCAGGCGCAGAGCCCGGTGCTGGTTTTAAAAATACGGGGGATCCACTGTCAATTTTTCCCCCGCATTTTTAGAACCAGGACCAGCTCGAAGAGCCCGAGGCTGGTTATGCTTTGGAGGGGGGACCCCACGCCATTTTTTTCCGTGTTTTTCACATATAAACGTTTATAAAGCCACTCTCTCATGTGTCTCCTGTGTTTTCCAAGCTGTTTCCTGGTTGTGGCTGGTGACATCACACATGGAGACAGCCTATCATCTTCTGGGGCTTGCAAATACCGTTTCAGACCCTTTCACACTGCACAGTGAAATGGGACTGAAACGGGTAGGACCCTTCTTTTTTACCGTTTCAAAATACCGGTATTTTGAAAACGGTAAATTGAAGGGGACCCTTTCACATCGCAGCTTGACCCGTTTAGGAAGCCAGTTAAAATGGCAAAATACCGGGTATAAGCTGCGGTGTGAAAGGGGTCTAATGCAACAAGAGGAAAATGTGACATTTATCTTGTTCTACTGTTTTATCACTTGTACAAATAAAGCTACTACTTTAAATGGATCGCTTGGTCAATCTGCAGACGTGCTATTCGCCAGGAAACTGTTTAACTTTACAAACTTTCATTGTCTATAAATATCCAAGGAATAAATGTATAATAAACTTTGGCTGTATTCCTGACTGAAGTACGGATTAATAAGGACAGTCCCACAGATTAAACATCTTCCAAAACATATTAGCTGTGGAAACTATAAGAAGGTTCATGTGGCCTAATTCAGACCTAATCGCTGTGTTGCAAATTCCACTGTCCTGCGATCAGATAGTTGCCGCACAGGCAGAGTGAAAATTTGCCCCGTGCAAGTGTGCGAATGCATGTGTACGCTGTGTGAAAATGGAATGTTTTTCCCATTCTGTGCAGTGTGTGTAGCCTGTGCGTAGTTCAATACTTACTCCTCCAGTGCGAAGAAATTAGGCTGATCGGGGCAGGAGTGGAAGTCACACACCCTCCCTGAAAACCCTTGGGAATACCTGCGTTTTCTCTGACGTCCTAGTGGATGCTGGGAACTCCGTAAGGACCATGGGGAATAGCGGCTCCGAAGGAGACTGGGCACAACTAAAGAAAGCTTTAGGACTACCTGGTGTGCACTGGCTCCTCCCACTATGACCCTCCTCCAGACCTCAGTTAGAATTTTGTGCCCGGCTGAGCTGGATGCACACTAGGGGCTCTCCTGAGCTCCTAGAAAAAGAAAGTATATGTTAGGTTTTTTATTTTCAGTGAGATCTGCTGGCAACAGACTCACTGCTACGAGGGACTTAGGGGAGAGAAGCGAACCTACCTGCTTGCAGCTAGCTTGGGCTTCTTAGGCTACTGGACACCATTAGCTCCAGAGGGATCGAACACTGGGCCCGTCCATGATTGTCCGGTCCCGGAGCCGCGCCGCCGTCCCCCTTGCAGAGCCAGAAGCAAGAAGATCTTCCTCAAAATCGGCGGCTGAAGACTCCTGTCTTCATTAAGGTAGCACACATCACTGCAGCTGTGCGCCATTGCTCCCTGTGCACACCACACACTCCGGTCACTATGGGTGCAGGGCGCTGGGGGGGGGCGCCCTGGGCAGCAATTTGAGTTCCTTACAGGTGGCAAACACACATAATATAGCCTACTAGGCTATATATGTGTAAAATACCCCTGCCACATTAATTTAATAAAAGCGGGAGAAGTCCGCTGAAAAAGGGGCGGGGCTATCTCCCTCAGCACACTGGCGCCATGTTCTTCACAGTGCAGCTGGAAGACAGCACCCTAGGCTCTCCCCTGTAGTTTTCAGGCTCAAAGGGTTAAAAAGAGAGGGGGGGGCACTAAATTTAGGCGCAAAATTGTGTATCATAGCAGCTATAAGGGAAAAATCACTGTGAATCCCTGCATTATATAGCGCTCTGGTGTGTGCTGGCATACTCTCTTTCTGTCTCCCCAAAGGACTTTGTGGGGTCCTGTCCTCAGAGCATTCCCTGTGTGTGTGCGGTGTGTCGGTACGGCTGTGTCGACATGTTTGATGAGGAAGGTTACGTGGAGGCGGAGCGGATGCCGATAAATGTGATGTCGCCCCCTGTGGGGCCGACACCAGAGTGGATGGATAGGTGGAAGGTATTAACCGACAGTGTCAACTCCTTACATAAAAGGCTGGATGACGTAACAGCTGTGGGACAGCCGGCTTCTCAGCCCGTGCCTGCCCAGGCGTCTCAAAGGCCATCAGGGGCTCAAAAACGCCCGCTACCTCAGATGGCAGACAGATGTCGACACGGAGTCTGACTCCAGTGTCGGCGAGGTTGAGACATATACACAATCCACTAGAACATCCGTTACATGATCTCGGCAATAAAAAATATGTTACACATTTCTGACATTAACCCAAGTACCACTAAAAAGGGGTTTTATATGTGGGGAGAAAAAGCAGCCAGTGTTTTGTTCCCCCATCAGATGAGTGAATGAAGTGTGTGAAGAAGCGTGGGTTCCCCCGATAAGAAACTGGTAATTTCTAAAAAGTTACTGATGGCGTACCTTTTCCTGCCAGAGGATAGGTCACGTGGGGAGATATCCCCTAGGGTGGATAAGGCGCTTACACGTTTGTCAAAAAAGGTGGCACGGCCGTCTCAGGATATGGCCACCTTGAAGGAGCCTGCTGATAAAAAGCAGGAGGCTATCCTGAAGTCTGTATATACACACTCAGGTACTATACTGAGACCTGCAATTGCCTCAACATGGAGGTGTAGTGCGGCTGCAGCGTAGTCTGTTACCCTGTTAGACAGGGATACTATTTTGCTAACCATAGAGCATATTGAAGACGTCGTCTTATATATGAGGGATGCACAGAGGGATATTTGCCGGCTGGCATCCAGAATTAATGCAATATCCATTCTGCCAGGAGTGTATTAGGGACACGGCAGTGGACAGGTGATGCTGATTTTAAAAGGCACATGGAGATTCTGCCTTTATAAGGGTGAGGAATTGTTTGGGGATGGTCTCTGGGACCTCGTATCCACAGCGACAGCTGGGAAGAAATTTTTTTACCTCCGATTCCCTCACAGCCTAAGAAAGCACCGTATTATCAGGTACAGTCCTTTCGGCTTCAGAAAAGCAAGCGGGTCAAAGGCGCTTCCTTTCTGCACAGAGACAAGGGAAGAGGGAAAAAGCTGCACCAGGCAGCCAGTTCCCGGGATCAAAAATCTTCCCCCGCTTTCTCTGAGTCCACCGCATGACGCTGGGGCTCCACAGGTGGAGCCAGGTGCGGTGGGGGCGCGTCTCGGGAACTTCAGCGACCAGTGGGCTCGCTCACAGGTGGATCCCTGGGTTCTGCAAGTAGTATCACAGGGATACAAGCTGGAGTTCGAGGCAACTCCCCCTCGCCGTTACCTCAAATCAGCCTTGCCTGCTGCCCTCGGAGAAAGGGAGGTAGTACTGGCGGCAATTCACAAGCTGTACTTCCAGCAGGTGAAATCAAGGTACCCCTCCTTCAACAAGGCCGGGGTTACTATTCCACAATGTTTGTGGTACCAAAACCAGACGGTTCGGTGAGACCCATTCTAAAATTGAAATCCTTGAACACTTATATACGAAGGTTCAAGTTCAAAATGGAATCGCTCAGGGCGGTTATTGCAAGCCTGGACAAAGGGGATTACAGGGTATCACTGGACATCAAGGATGCTTACCTGTATGTCCCCATTTACCCTCCTCACCAGGAGTACCTCAAAATTGTGGTACAGGACTGTCATTACCAATACCCGGCACCGAGGGTATTTACCAAGGTAATGGCCAAAAATGGTGATACTCCTTCGAAATAAAGGGAGTTATAATTATCCCGTACGTGGACGATCTCCTTATAAAGGCGAGGTCCAGGGAGCAGTTGTTGGTCGGAGTAGCACTATCTCGGGAAGTGCTACAACAGCACGGCTGGATTCTGAATATTCCAAAGTCGCAGCTGGTTCCTACGACGCGTCTACTGTTCCTGGGTATGGTTCTGGACACAGAACAGAAAAAAGTGTTTCTCCCGGAGGAGAAGGCCAAGGAGTTGTCATCTCTAGTCAGAGACCTCCTAAAACAAATACAGGTGTCGGTGCATCAATGCACGCGAGTCCTGGGAAAGATGGTAGCTTCTTACGAAGAAATTCCATTCGGCAGGTTCCATGCAAGGATCTTCCAGTGGGATCTGTTGGACAAGTGGTCTGGGTAACATCGTCAGATGCATCGGCTGATAACCCTGTCTCCAAGGGCCAGGGTGTCGCTGTTGTGGTGGCTGCAGAGTGCTCATCTTCTAGAGGGCCGCAGATTCGGCATACAGGACGGGGTCCTGGTGACCACGGATGTCAGCCTTCGAGGCTGGGGGGCAGTCACACAGGGAAGAAACTTCCAAGGACAATGGTCGAGTCAGGAGACTTCCCTGCACATAAATATTCTGGAACTAAGGGCCATTTACAAGGCCCTAAGTCAAAGGCAAGACCCCTGCTTCAACACCAGCCGGTGCTGATCCAGTCAGACAACATCACGGCGGTCGCCCATGTAAACCGACAGGGCGGCACAAGAAGCAGGATGGCGATGGCAGAAGCCACAAGGATTCTCCGTTGGGCGGAGAATCTCGTGTTAGCACTGTCAGCAGTGTTCATTCCGGGAGTGGACATCTGGGAAGCAGACTTCCTCAGCAGGCACGACCTCCACCCGGGAGAGTGGGGACTTCATCCAGAAGTCTTCAAAATGATTGTAAACCGTTGGGAAAGGCCACAGGTGGACATGATGGCGTCCCGCCTCAACAAAAAGCTAAAACGATATTGCGCCAGGTCAAGGGACCCTCAGGCGATAGCTGTGGACGCTCTGGTAACACCGTGGGTGTACAAGTCGGTGTATGTGTTCCCTCCTCTGCCTCTCATACCCAAGGTACTGAGAATAATAAGAAAGAGAGGAGTAAGAACTATACTCGTGGTTCCGGATTGGCCAAGAAGATCTTGGTACCCAGAACTTCAAGAAATGATTTCAGAGGACCCATGGCCTCTGCCGCTCAGACAGGACCTGCTGTAGCAGGGACCCTGTCTGTTCCAAGACTTACCGCGGCTGCGTTTGACGGCATGGCGGTTGAACACCGGATCCTAAAGGAAAAAGGCATTCCGGAGGAAGTCATTCCTACGCTGATTAAGGCGAGGAAAGATGTGACCGCAAAACATTATCACCGTATTTGGCGAAAATATGTTGCTTGGTGTGAGGCCAGAAAGGCCCCAACGGAGGAATTTCAACTGGGTCGATTTCTGCACTTCCTACAGTCAGGAGTGACTATGGGCCTAAAATTGGGTTCCATTAAGGTCCAGATTTCGTCTCTGTCCATTTTCTTCCAAAAAGAACTGGCTTCCCTGCCTGAAGTTCAGACTTTTGTTAAGGGAGTGCTGCATATTCAGCCCCCGTTTGTGCCTCCAGTGGCACCGTGGGATCTCAACGTGGTGTTGGATTTCCTGAAGTCGCATTGGTTTGAGCCACTTAAAACCGTGGAGCTAAAATACCTCACGTGGAAAGTGGTCATGCTGTTGGCCTTGGCGTCGGCCAGGCGTGTATCAGAATTGGCGGCTTTGTCATGCAAAAGCCCTTATCTGATTTTTCATATGGATAGGGCGGAATTGAGGACGCGTTCCCAATTCCTTCCTAAGGTGATATCAGCTTTTCATGTGAACCAACCTATTGTGGTGCCTGCGGCTACTCGGGACTTGGAGGACTCCAAGTTGCTGGACGTAGTCAGGGCCCTGAAAATATATGTTCCAGGACGGCTGGAGTCAGAAAAACTGACTCGCTATTTATCCTGTATGCACCCAACAAGCTGGGTGCTCCTGCTTCTAAGCAGACTATTGCTCGCTGGATCCGTAGCACGATTCAACTTGCACATTCTGCGGCTGGACTGCCGCATCCTAACTCTGTAAAAGCCCATTCCACGAGGAAAGTGGGCTCTTCTTGGGCGGCTGCCGAGGGGTCTCGGCTTTACAACTTTGCCGAGCTGCTACTTGGTCGGGTTCAAACACTTTTGCAAGATTCTACAAGTTTGATACCCTGGCTAAGGAGGACCTTGAGTTTGCTCATTCGGTGCTGCAGAGTCATCCGCACTCTCCCGCCCGTTTGGGAGCTTTGGTATAATCCCCATGGTCCTTACGGAGTTCCCAGCATCCACTAGGACGTCAGAGAAAATAAGATTTTACTCACCGGTAAATCTATTTCTCGTAGTCCGTAGTGGATGCTGGGCGCCCATCCCAAGTGCGGATTGTCTGCAAAACTTGTATATAGTTATTGCTTAACTAAAGGGTTATTGTTATGAGCCATCTGTTGCTGAGGCTCAGTTGTTATTCATACTGTTAACTGGGTATAGCATCACGAGTTATACGGTGTGATTGGTGTGGCTGGTATGAGTCTTACCCGGGATTCAAAATCCTTCCTTATTGTGTCAGCTCTTCCGGGCACAGTTTCCTAACTGAGGTCTGGAGGAGTGTCATAGTGGGAGGAGCCAGTGCACAGCAGGTAGTCCTAAAGCTTTCTTTAGTTGTGCCCAGTCTCCTGCGGAGCTGCTATTCCCCATGGTCCTTACGGAGTTCCCAGCATCCACTACGGACTACGAGAAATATATTTACCGGTGAGTAAAATCGTATTTTTTCTGGACACACCCAGTAAACGGCCAGTTACCACCCCCAAATGTCCTCTTCCTGTCAATCACCTTGCGTACGCTGTGCAAATGAAATTTTCGCCCAGAATCATCGCTGCTGTCCCTCACACATGCGCATTGTGGTGCATGCGCAGTAGTTTGATAATCGCCCGCTGTGCGAAAACGCACAGCAGCGATCAGGTGTGAATCGGACCCATGGTTGCTATGGATATAGCTGTAAAGCAACTCCCAAATTATTGTGTCTGTTAACTTGGTTTTACAGGATACAGAAAAGCAAAACAGACAACTGTTGTGTGGAAATATTATTGAATAATAAAGTAGGAAAATATGAAAATATCCCCCATAATCGCGATGCAGTACTGTAAGTTATGCTTGCATTTACCACTGTAGAAAGTCCTGTGCAGATATATACATACCTCCCAACTGTCCCGATTTTCGCAGGACAGTCTATTTTTTTGGTGACTGTTCCACTGTCTCACCCGCGGGCAGCAGTGTCCCGCGGTGGTGGTGGTGGTGGGGGTGGGGGGGGGGGGGCAGTTGGGAGGCTCTGTTACTCTCTGCTCTCGCTGGCCATGCCCTCTTACTGGGGTGAAATGGGGGCATGGCTTGCGAGCGTGGCTTTGCTGCGAGGCCATGACCCTTTTTCCCGGCGGGTGCAGGGAGTCCCTCTTTCTACCTTCCAAAAGTTGGGAGGTATGTATATATTACATGAATAGATCTCATGGTGGACATACATCAGGACGAATGGCAAGGAGACGGAAACAGTGTCGGACTGGGGCATGAAGGGCACACCGGTGGAATGCTGCTATAGGGACCCATGCTTAAAGGTATAGCCAGGTTCCAGTGGGGGCGAGGCCAGCCACCACAGAGGTTTAACTAACACACTTCTGATGAAGGACCCAGTGCGATCCAGTCTGAATTAGGCCCTAAATCTGAATCTAACAGACACATGCAAAATAGAATAGAGAACGAGGACTACAAATCTCCATAGGATTATAACATACTGGAGATAAATTCTACTAAGCACATACATTTCATTTAACAAATAACTGCAAATTTATAGAACTTTTCTTTAGGGACTATAATAAACCGTACTTACCTATAACATACTTACCTATGACCGGGAGGCTCATGAAAATCATGTGGAGCTCCCAGCTACCCAGAAGAGTGAGTAAGTCTCCCAAAGCTGCCCACTTCTCTGGTAAAATTGATGGTACAGGTGGCCGATGATGTAATTTACATTGAATAAAGAAATCGTGGTAATCAGGTAATCGTTCTCTCATCGATGGCAGATGTCTGAGTGTTCCCAGCCATGATTGGCAGAGAGCCTTGGATCAAGGGCACGGAGCTTAACTTAGTCACCAATGTGACTCCTAAAGCCTCAACCCTTCCATGATGACCTGTTGCCCTCCCAAGGACCGCCTTCATCTATCTCATCTGATTGCTGTCAGTGGTGGAAACCATCAATGATTTCCCATTGATGTTTTCCTGCAAACTATGTAAACCACCATCAAATGGGAGCTCAATCAATTACCTTCTCTACTGTGAAGCATTTACACTTTCACAATGCTAGATACACTATAATCAAGAGTTTATAATAAAAATGGTTAAAGAAGTAAAATTGATTATACTGTATTTGCAAAATAGACCTTTAGCCCCCTATAGGTGTTATTCAGAGATGGACTCAGGTCTTGCTTCCCGCAGCAAGATCTGCGTCCATCTCCTCACATGCTGGGGGCCGCCCATCACAGGGCAAGGCTGCCCAGCATGTGTGTGGCGCCACCTCACGATGCGTCTGCAATTTAATTAGAGGTTGATCCTTGCCTGCCCGTCTGGGCTGGCAGGCGTTCCGGCACCATTTTTTCTATCGGAGTGGCTGCGTGTGATGTCACATGCAGGGAGAGGGTAGCGAGCGAATGCCCGTTTAGGGATGCCAAGGTCCCTGCACCACCCGCCTGGATGTCCCCCCCCCAGGACCTGACATTTAAAAAATAGATACATTTTTAAGTGTGGCTACTGTATGAGCATACTTGCCTACTCTCCCGGAAAGGCAAGGAGGTTCCCGAAAATCGGGTGGCACTCCTAGCCGCCGGGGAAGTGTGCAAGTCTACCGCATTCCGCTCACCCCTGCTCATCTCCACTTGCTCCCCGCCCCACCCCGCGGGTTGATGAAGTGATTCGCACTAAATCACTGCATCATAGCCGCACCCCCCACTTTGCAATGCCAATAACGTGGGCATTATAGTAACATAGTAACAGTTTCTGAGGTTGAAAAAAGACAATTTGTCCATCGAGTTCAACCCATTATAATGGGGGAGGGGGGGCACGGGTCTACGATGACGGCAATCGCGTCACTACGCCCCCGTACAGGCTCCTTCATGCGCCCTAGCAAGTATGTGTAGGTAAGTATGTGTATGAGTGATGGAAAAGAATGTGCTTATCCTTCTTCTTATAGAACACACATACTTGCTCATTACCCCTTTGCCTCCGGGTGATTAGATCAGATACAGCTGTATTACAGTGACCTGTGAAACCAAGGTTTATTTTTGCTATTAACTTGACAAGCTATTCACAAGTTACCTGAAGGTCTGTTATTCAATAGCACAGACTCTCTAATTTATGCTTTGCCACTGTGTCCTGTCCCTACACTAAACCCTGCCTCATACTATATGTATTCGTATATTATGCTTTAAAAGGCAAATAAACAAGATCTGTGTGAAGACTGCTGTTGGCTGTTTACATCCCCTTAACAAACAATTGTTGGTATGAATATTTTTCAGAAATCGCTGCTAGTTATGCAGGGTACACACTGAGCGATATGTTATCTGCCCTGGTGAATTAAACTGACGTATCACTCAATTTGGCGCATATCTGGCAGTGTATGCCTGGCAATGCACGTGCCCACGGCCGCTTGAGACTTCATCAGGTTTGATGTGCTGCACATCAAACCTGACAATATCGCTAGCGACACCATGTATGTATGTGCAGTGATCATTCCTTCATTCATTAACATCGCTCAATGGGCCTAATTCAGAGTTGATCTCAGAGGCAGATTTGTTAGCAGTTGGGCAAAACCATGTGCACAGCAGGGTGGCAGATATAACATGTGCAGAGACAGTTAGATCGGGGGGGGGGGGGGGGGGGTGTTCAAACTGAAATCTAAATTGCAGTGTAAAAATATAAAGCAGCCAGTATTTACCCTGCACAGACACAAAATAGCCCACCCAAATCTAATGCTCTTTGCAAATGTTATATCTGCCAAACTTGCAGTGCACATGGTTTTGCCCAACTGCTAACAAATTTGCTGCTGCGATCAACTCTGAATTACCCCCAATGTGTACCTAGACCATACTTGCCTACTTTTAAAAATAATTTCAGGGAGATGTGAAAGTAACGCCAATCAGCGCAGACGTGTACTGCTACATCGGAGAGGCTTGTCATAAACCTGACTTACATCCAAATGTAAATGAGCCCCAAAGTTAGTAAGATCTACTTGTTGAAGAAAAGACACTGATATTTTTCAGGATTTGTTAGTGTATTGTGTTTTACAAAAGGTTCTATGTACTGTAAGTGGCCACGAGAATCCTTATTTAAAATGCATATAGGCATAGGGATCATTGGGCCAAATGTATTAAGCTTTAACAAGCGATAAAATGGAGAAGGATAAAGAGTGATAAATGACCAGCCAATCAGCTCCTAACCCTCATTTATCAAACACAGCCTGTTACATGGCAGTTAGGAGCTGATTGGCTGGTCATTTATCACTCTTTATCCGTCTCCACTTTATCACTTGTTAAGGCTTAATACATTTTGGCAATTGTGCTTTATAACCAATGCAGGGAAATGGCGCTGATGATCCTATTTGAATGTATATATCTCTAATTTCTTTTTTTCCCCCACAAGAATGTAACAGCTACATAATGGGGGTAAGGTGAAATCAGGGAGATTGCTGCTATTTCAGGGAGTCTCCTGCAGAATGAGGGAGGGTAGGCAACAATGACCTAGGCTCCAATATGGCCGGCAAATTGGATGGGTACATCGCTCCTGTGTGTACTCAGTTTTAGACATATTAAATGTTCTCTGGTCATATGAAATAATGAAATGCATGCGTGTTTCATATAGTGGTATAGTCGTATTAACCATTCTTTCTGCAGTCTGTCCAGGATATATACTGAAAGTGGTTGAATTACCTCAATATTAAGAAAACTAGTGACAGAGTAACCTAAGAATATTCTCAGTGGCGTATCTATAAAGGGTGCAGTGTGTGGTGCATACGGGCCCCCGACGGCAGCATCTCTCTGCAGATCTCCAGTAAATGGCACAGTGGCCATTTTTCAGGAGATTTGCGCATGCGCAGTAAGGAAATCTCTGGGAAAATGGCCGCCGCACCATTTTCCTTTAGATTTGCACATGCGCAGTAGTCTGTGTCCCTCTAGTGCTTAGACTCTATTGCGCTGATGGGCTACACAGGAGGGGGCCAAGACAAAGGAGGATGTACACGGGCCTCCTCCTCTGTTAATACGTCCCTGATTATTCTCTCTAATGGCTTATTGTATGTTATTATGACTTATTAAATTAACAGAAATTTTCCAAATTTTTTTTTTTAAAGATATACTGAACCAAATAAGCCTTGTGTCTTGTCTGATGAATCTTTACCCAAATCTACCTAAAACCTACTGTTTTATAAGTCAATGTTTTATGTCATTAAATATGTGTGCGTGTTCACATTGAGTTTTATGCTGTATATAAAATGTTACATTATTTTGTTATATATTCCTGGATTGTTTTTCCATCCTTTTTACAAACTACTGTTAAGGTTCCCTGTGATCCATGTGACTTATGACTAATGCAACAAGAGGAAACTGTGACATTTATCTTGTTCTACTGTTTTATCACTTGTACAAATAAAGCTACTACTTTAAATGGATCGCTTGGTCAATCTGCAGGGTGTGGTTCGTTTTATAGACAGTATCTAGGTCGACAATGTTTAGGTCGACAACTATAGGTCGACAGTCACTAGGTCGACATGGATGGAAGGTCGACAGGGTTTCTAGGTCGACATGTGCTAGGTCGACAGGTCTAAAGGTCGACATGAGGATTTATTTATTTTTTTGTCGTTTTCTTCGTAGAGTGACCGGGATCCCAAATTAGTGCACCGCGTCCCCTCGCATGGCTCGCTTCGCTCGCCATGCTTCTGGCATGGTGCCTTCGCTCCGCTACCGCTTCGCTCGGCACACTTTACCGTTCCAATCGTAGTCCACGTGGATCGTTAAGTATGAAAAAAAAAAGTGAAAAACTCATGTCGACCTTTAGACCTGTCGACCTAGAAACCCTGTCGACCTTCCATCCATGTCGACCTAGTGACTGTCGACCTATAGTGGTCGACCTAAACATTGTCGACCTAGACACTGTCGATCTTCAGACCGGATCCCCAATCTGCAGACGTGCTATTTGCCAGGAAACTGTTTAACTTTACAAACTTTCATTGTCTATAAATATCCAAGGAATAAATGTATAATAAACTTTGGCTGTGTTCCTGACTGAAGTACGGATTAATAAGGACAGTCCCACAGATTAAACCTCTTCCAAAACATATTAGCTGTGGAAACTATAAGAAGGTTCATGGGGCCTAATTCAGACCTGATCGCTGTGCTGCGAATTCCACTGTCCTGCGATCAGATAGTTGCCGCACAGGCAGAGTGAAAATTTGCCCCGTGCAAGTGTGCGAATGCATGTGTACGCTGTGTGAAAATTCCCCTCAGTCAGCAGACAGCTGCAAAACTGTTCACATCACACTCACCATGGAATGTTTTTCCCATTCTGTGCAGTGTGTGTAGCCTGTGCGTAGTTCAATACTTACTCCTCCAGTGCGAAGAAATCAGGCTGATCGGGGCAGGAGCGGAAGTCACACACACTCCCTGAAAACCCTTGGGAATACCTGCGTTTTTTCTGGACACACCCAGTAAACGGCCAGTTACCACCCCCAAATGTCCTCTTCCTGTCAATCACCTTGCGTACGCTGTGCAAATGAAATTTTCGCCCAGAATCATCGCTGCTGTTCGTCACACATGCGCATTGTGGTGCATGCACAGTAGTTTGATAATCGTCCGCTGTGCGAAAACGCACAGCAGCGATCAGGTGTGAATCGGGCCCATGGTTGCTATGGAAATAGCTGTAAAGCAACTCCCAAATTATTGTGTCTGTAGGCAACTGATAACTTGGTTTTACAAGATACAGAAAAGCAAAACAGACAACTTTTGTGTGGAAATATTATTGAATAATAAAGTAGGAAAATATGAAAATATCCCCCATAATCGCGATGCAGTACTGTAAGTTATGCTTGCATTTACCACTGTAGAAAGTCCTGTGCAGATATATACATACCTCCCAACTGTCCGGATTTTCGCAGGACAGACTATTTTTTTGGGGACTGTCCCACTGTCTCACCGCGGGCAGCAGTGTCCCGCGGTGGTGGTGGTGGTGGTGGGGGGGGGGGGGGGGCAGTTGGGAGGCTCTGTCACTTGCTGCTCTCGCTGGCCATGCCCTCTTACTGGTGTGAAATGGGGGCATGGCTTGCGAGCGTGGCTTTGCTGCGAGGCCATGACCCTTTTTCCCGGCGGGTGCAGGGAGTCCCTCTTTCTACCTTCCAAAAGTTGGGAGGTATGTATATATTACATGAATAGATCTCATGGTGGACATACATCAGGACGAATGGCAAGGAGACGGAAACAGTGTCGGACTGGGGCATGAAGGGCCCACCGGTGGAATGCTGCTATAGGGACCCATGCTTAAAGGTATAGCCAGGTTCCAGTGGGGGCGAGGCCAGCCACCACAGAGGTTTAACTAACACACTTCTGATGAAGGACCCAGTGCGATCCAGTCTGAATTAGGCCCTAAATCTGAATCTAACAGACACATGCAAAATAGAATAGAGAACGAGGACTACAAATCTCCATAGGATTATAACATACTGGAGATAAATTCTACTAAGCACATACATTTCATTTAACAAATAACTGCAAATTTATAGAACTTTTCTTTAGGGACTATAATAAACCGTACTTACCTATAACATACTTACCTATGACCGGGAGGCTCATGAAAATCATGTGGAGCTCCCAGCTACCCAGAAGAGTGAGTAAGTCTCCCAAAGCTGCCCACTTCTCTGGTAAAATTGATGGTACAGGTGGCCGATGATGTAATTTACATTGAATAAAGAAATCGTGGTAATCAGGTAATCGTTCTCTCATCGATGGCAGATGTCTGAGTGTTCCCAGCCATGATTGGCAGAGAGCCTTGGATCAAGGGCACGGAGCTTAACTTAGTCACCAATGTGACTCCTAAAGCCTCAACCCTTCCATGATGACCTGTTGCCCTCCCAAGGACCGCCTTCATCTATCTCATCTGATTGCTGTCAGTGGTGGAAACCATCAATGATTTCCCATTGATGTTTTCCTGCAAACGATGTAAACCACCATCAAATGGGAGCTCAATCAATTACCTTCTGTCACAACTGAGGGCCTGAGCTGACGGGAGGCAGCCTCAGTTGTAGGGGCTGAGATGTACCGGAACCTGGGAGGTTGTATCAGACCCCTGGACATGTAAGTAACATGAATAATAACTGCCCGAAGGCGTGACCACGACAACTTAGATAAAAGTCAATGATGTTTATTATGACAACTCCGCATCACAGCAGCAATAAAGGAAAACGTAAAAGTCAGCAAAGAATAAATACAGTTCCTGAGTACTACAGCATGGCAGGAGCCACAGGGCACTGGTAGTGTGAGATAGTTCTTATGATCTTCTAGATGGAAAGTCCTTACCAGGCCCGGCTGTAGCAATGGAGATAACCCAGGATTGTACCAGCTGGTGTTCCAGGAAGAGCTGGGTTGCTGAAGGTAAAACAGCTGCTGTGGATACTGGCTGGAACCAGACTGTTGTTAGCACGGAGTGGATACTGGCTGGAACCAGTTAAATAATAAATGAACTTTGGGAGCGATGAAATGTGAACTGAAATGTAGAACTTGAGAGCGGAGAAATAATAATTCCGGTGGAGAGTGGTAAAGTGTAGAAAGGACACCGGCCCTTTAAGGGAAGCTGTATTCTGCTGGAAGCAGGTAGTGTTGTAGCTGGAAACAGATGAATCCACAATGGATTGGAGAGTCAGGCTACACCGCAGGTGGAATGCTGGTGCGGGTCTCTATGGTGGAAGTCTTGAGACAGGAGCTGGAACCTGGAAGACAATCATACAAGAGAGACAAACAGGAACTAGGTTTGACAACCAAAGCACTGACGTCTTCCTTGCTCAGGCACAGCTTACTTATACCTGCAGCAAGGAAGGGGTTGGCTAGGCAATTATGCAAATCAACAATACAAACAGCAGATTGGTGGAAATGATCAGATGACAGAATCCAAGATGGCTGCGCCCATGCAGACACTTGGAGGGAAGTTTGGTTTGTAATCCATGTGGTCTGGGAAACAGTAATGGCGGCGCCGGCCACCGGAGACAGGAGACGCCAGGCTGATAGATGCACATTTAACCACGCGGGCACAGCGGAGGCCGCGGCTGATGAAAACACCACTCTGACACTCTGCATGTGGAAACTCAGGAACAGCGGAATCTGGTCCTGGAACGCTGAGCCCGCCTTAGGAGGCATCTGAAGGGTAAGTAATGGCGTCCAGATACCCGGATCGTGACAGCACCCCCCCCTTTAGGAGTGGCCCCAGGACACTTCTTAGGCTTTAAAGGAAACTTTGCGTGGAAATTTCGGACCAAGGCAGGAGCATGGACGTCCGAGGCATTGGTCCAAGAGCGTTCTTCAGGACCATAGCCCTTCCAGTCAATGAGATACTGAAGTTGACCGTAACGGTGACGTGAGTCCAGGATCTTGGCCACTTCATACTCAACGCCTCGTTGAGTTTGGACTTTCGGAGTTGGTGGAAGTGAGGAATGAAACCGATTCAAGATTAGCGGTTTCAACAGGGAAACATGGAATGTCCTGGGTATTTTTAAGAAGGGAGGTAACTGGAGTCTGTAAGCAACAGGATTGATGACTTGATCAATTTTAAAAGGACCGATGTAGCGAGGTGCAAACTTCATACTGGGAACTCTTAACCTCAAATTCTTCGTGGATAACCATACCCGATCACCCACCTTGAGAGCAGGAACTGCTCGACGCTTCTTATCCGCAAACTTCTTGTACCTGAACGATGCCTTGAGCAGAGCTGATCGTACGCTCTTCCAGATATTGGCAAACTGATGCAAGGTGATATCCACTGCGGGAACAGAAGTTGCTGGAAGCGGTTGGAACTCAGGGACTTTAGGGTGGAATCCAAAGTTGGTGAAGAATGGTGTTGAAGAAGATGAAGAATGATACTGGTTGTTATGACAGAACTCGGCCCAGGGAAGTAATTGAACCCAGTCATCTTGAGAGGAGGACACATAGATGCGGAGGAAGGCCTCCAAGTCCTGATTCACCCTCTCAGTTTGACCATTGGTCTGAGGATGGTAAGCCGTGGAAAACTTTAACTTGACTTGGAGGACTTGACATAAACTTCGCCAGAATTTGGCTGTGAATTGAACTCCTCGATCTGAGATAATTTCTTCTGGAAGACCGTGGAGTCGGAAGATCTCTTGTATGAATACTTGAGCCAACTTGGAAGCTGACGGAAGACCGGTGAGAGGAATGAAGTGTGCCATCTTGGTGAACCGGTCAACTACCACCCAGATGGTATTGAACTTGTTGCACATGGGCAAATCTGTAATAAAATCCATCGACAAATGGGTCCATGGTCGACGGGGAACAGATAGTGGAACCAGTTGCCCCGCAGGCGACTGGCGGGATACTTTATGTTGAGCACACTTTGGGCAAGATGCAATAAACTCCAAAACGTCCTTTTTCAGAGTTGGCCACCAATAGGACCTAGAGATAAACTCCAGGGTTTTTTGGATACCTGTATGTCCGGCAAAACGGGAAGCATGGGCCCAATACATGAGCTTCTTCCTTAGTGTCGGCTTCACAAAACTTTTCCCTGATGGGGGCGTAGAGTCCATCCCTACCGTGGAGAATGCCAACGGATTTATAATAGGATGCTTGTCTGAAGACTCCGACTCATTTTCTTGCTCCCATGAGCGGGAAAGGGCATCGGCCTTGCGATTCTGAGAGCCCGGACAGAACTGGAGTTTAAAGTCGAACCTGGAAAAGAAAAGTGCCCATCTGGCCTGACGAGGGTTGAGACATTGTGCGCCTTTTAGATATAGAAGGTTCTTGTGGTCTGTAAGGATGGTGATTGAATGAGAAGCTCCCTCCAACAGATATCTCCACTCCTCTAGAGCGAGCTTGATGGCTAGCAACTCCTGGTCGCCAATGGCATAGTTGCGCTCCGCTGGGGAGAACTTCCGTGAGAAGAAACTGCAAGGATGTAAATGACCATCTTTAGCCCTCTGAGATAACACCGCTCCTACTCCAACGGAGGAGGCATCCACCTCTAAGATGAAAGGAGAGTCGACGTCAGGCTGTTTCAGGACAGGTGCAGAGATGAACCTCTGTTTTAAAAGATGAAAAGCTTGCATGGCTTCTTCAGACCACTTGGACGGGTTAGCACCCTTCTTGGTGAAAGCAGTAATAGGCGCCACAATGGTGGAAAAGTCTCGTATAAACTTTCGGTAATAATTGGCGAACCCTAAGAACCTCTGGACCCCTTTGAGGGTTAAGGGTACTGGCCAATTCTGGATTGCTTGTAGTTTCTCAGGATCCATCTCTAGTCCGGAACCGGACACAATGTACCCTAGAAACGGAATGGACTTGACTTCAAAGACGCATTTCTCTAATTTGCAGTAGAGATGATTGACACGGAGACGGGACAGAACCTCCTTTACCCAGAAACGATGTTCCTCTAAATTGTTGGCAAAAATGAGGATATCATCTAGATAGACCACGACATGACGGTATAGAATGTCTCTGAAGATCTCATTGACGAAATGCTGGAAGACAGCTGGGGCATTGCTCAATCCGAAGGGCATGACGAGGTACTCATAATGTCCGTCACGGGTGTTAAATGCGGTCTTCCACTCGTCACCCTCACGGATCCGGATGAGATTGTATGCACCTCTCAGGTCCAGCTTTGTAAAGATGGTAGCTCCGCTAACTCTGTCAAAGAGCTCAGTAATCAGGGGTAAAGGATAGCGGTTCTTGATGGTAATGTCGTTCAAACCTCTGTAGTCGATGCACGGCCGCAGACCACCATCTTTCTTCTTTACAAAAAAGAAGCCTGCGCCGGCTGGAGAAGAAGAAGGTCGAATGAACCCCTTTGCTAGGTTCTCTTTTATGTATTCCTCCATAGAATGCGTCTCGGGGAGAGACAACGGATAAGTTCGGCCTCGAGGTGGAACCTTCCCTGGAACGAGATCAATCGGGCAGTCCCATTCTCTATGAGGGGGAAGGATATCAGCAGAAGCTTTACTGAACACATCCGTGAAATCTTGATATGGAGGAGGTGGAACATCAGACGACCTGGGGGAGGAGAAACAGACAGGCAACACTTTAAACAAACATGTCTTAGTACAGGAGGAACCCCATGCCAGGATTTGCGTAGTCGTCCAATCAATTGTAGGATTGTGAAGACGGAGCCATGGAAGGCCCAGGACCACAGGATGTGTGGCTCTTGGAATCACTAAAAGTGAAATAAGTTCGGAATGAAGAACTCCCACTCTCAGACGAACTGGTAGAGTCCTTAGAGAAATAACTGTATCAAAAATTTTACTGCCATCCACAGCAGTTAAGGAAAAGGACGAAGGAAGTCTCTCGGTGGGTAGGGACCACCGTTTAACATAGGCTTCGGTAATAAAGTTCCCAGCTGCTCCGGAATCCAGGAGGGCAATGACGTTCTGATAACGTTGAGCAACTTGAAGCGAGACTGGGAGGTTACAATCTTGAGGAGATGGAGAGGAGATCATTACTCCTAGCCGGCCCTCTCCTTGGCGAGCTAGGATTTGGAGTTTCCCGGACGTTTGGGACAGGCATTAATGGTGTGAGACGGAGCTGCACAGTACAAACAGAGAAACTCGGAGAGACGTCTTCGGCGCTCAGCAGGAGTTAAACGGGAACGGCCAATTTGCATGGGTTCATCTTTAGTTGGTGACAGTTGGCGAGGAGGAGGAGCAGAAGATTTTGGAGCAGATGATCTTCCACGCTCAGTTGCTCTCTCTCTGAAACGTAAGTCAACTTTCGTACAAAGTGAGATTAACTCATCTAACTTGGAGGGTAAGTCTCTGGTAGCTAACTCATCTTTAATACGCTCGGATAAACCATGCCAGAATGCAGCATACAGGGCCTCGTCGTTCCATGCCAGTTCGGATGCCAGGATCTGGAACTGTATAAGATATTGTCCTACAGTACGTGATCCCTGGCGTAAACGGAGAATCTCAGACGAAGCTGAAGTTACCCGGCCTGGCTCGTCGAAGATGCGCCTGAATGTTGACACGAATGCAGTGTAAGAAGATAGCAGGGTGTCGGACCTCTCCCATAACGGTGATGCCCAATCGAGGGCTGAGCCACTGAGAAGAGAAATAATGTAGGCAATTTTTGTACGGTCACTGGGGAAATTGCCAGGTTGTAGCTCAAACTGAATCTCACACTGGTTGAGAAATCCCCTGCAGAATCTTGGAGATCCGTCAAATTTTGCTGGCGTTGGAAGATGAAGACGTGGAGCAGGAATGGGTAAGGTGGGTGGGGTTATAGCTGGAGTCACTGTGGTTGACGCACCAGACGCGCCTGATCCACGGAGAGTGGTCTGAATCCCATCCAGCCGAGTAGAGAGATCCTGGAGACAGCGGATGATGTGGCCCTGTGCAGCCTCCTGATGTTCTAGTCGGGCTGCCAGTTCTTGCATCGGCCTGGCCGCTTGATCCTGGTCTCCGGCTGGATTCATTAGGTCAGTGCTTACTGTCACAACTGAGGGCCTGAGCTGACGGGAGGCAGCCTCAGTTGTAGGGGCTGAGATGTACCGGAACCTGGGAGGTTGTATCAGACCCCTGGACATGTAAGTAACATGAATAATAACTGCCCGAAGGCGTGACCACGACAACTTAGATAAAAGTCAATGATGTTTATTATGACAACTCCGCATCACAGCAGCAATAAAGGAAAACGTAAAAGTCAGCAAAGAATAAATACAGTTCCTGAGTACTACAGCATGGCAGGAGCCACAGGGCACTGGTAGTGTGAGATAGTTCTTATGATCTTCTAGATGGAAAGTCCTTACCAGGCCCGGCTGTAGCAATGGAGATAACCCAGGATTGTACCAGCTGGTGTTCCAGGAAGAGCTGGGTTGCTGAAGGTAAAACAGCTGCTGTGGATACTGGCTGGAACCAGACTGTTGTTAGCACGGAGTGGATACTGGCTGGAACCAGTTAAATAATAAATGAACTTTGGGAGCGATGAAATGTGAACTGAAATGTAGAACTTGAGAGCGGAGAAATAATAATTCCGGTGGAGAGTGGTAAAGTGTAGAAAGGACACCGGCCCTTTAAGGGAAGCTGTATTCTGCTGGAAGCTGAGGCTGGAAGCAGGTAGTGTTGTAGCTGGAAACAGATGAATCCACAATGGATTGGAGAGTCAGGCTACACCGCAGGTGGAATGCTGGTGCGGGTCTCTATGGTGGAAGTCTTGAGACAGGAGCTGGAACCTGGAAGACAATCATAGAAGAGAGACAAACAGGAACTAGGTTTGACAACCAAAGCACTGACGTCTTCCTTGCTCAGGCACAGCTTACTTATACCTGCAGCAAGGAAGGGGTTGGCTAGGCAATTATGCAAATCAACAATACAAACAGCAGATTGGTGGAAATGATCAGATGACAGAATCCAAGATGGCTGCGCCCATGCAGACACTTGGAGGGAAGTTTGGTTTGTAATCCATGTGGTCTGGGAAACAGTAATGGCGGCGCCGGCCACCGGAGACAGGAGACGCCAGGCTGATAGATGCACATTTAACCACGCGGGCACAGCGGAGGCCGCGGCTGATGAAAACACCACTCTGACACTCTGCATGTGGAAACTCAGGAACAGCGGAATCTGGTCCTGGAACGCTGAGCCCGCCTTAGGAGGCATCTGAAGGGTAAGTAATGGCGTCCAGATACCCGGATCGTGACACCTTCCCTACTGTGAAGCATTTACACTTTCACAATGCTAGATACACTATAATCAAGAGTTTATAATAAAAATGGTTAAAGATGTAAAATTGATTATACTGTATTTGCAAAATAGACCTTTAGCCCCCTATAGGTGTTATTCAGAGATGGACTCAGGTCTTGCTTCCCGCAGCAAGATCTGCGTCCATCTCCTCACATGCTGGGGGCCGCCCATCACAGGGCAAGGCTGCCCAGCATGTGTGTGGCGCCACCTCACGATGCGTCTGCAATTTAATTAGAGGTTGATCCTTGCCTGCCCGTCTGGGCTGGCAGGCGTTCCGGCGCCATTTTTTCTATCGGAGTGGCTGCGTGTGATGTCACATAGCCGCCCCAAAAATGCTCGTTTCGTCTACCATGCCCCAACAACACCAGAAAGCCACCCCCTGAATGCCCACCGCTGTCGGTCATCTTGCAGCCTCATCCTTCGAGGATATGGCCACAAGGAGAAGTGCGGCCAGTGCGCAGACCAGATGAACATAGCCGCTGTGTACAGAATCGGCCCCTATGATTGGTAAAAGTATTTGCCAGTGAGTAGCAAATTGCCATATGTAGTAGAGGCTAAACCACCAGAAAAATCGGGAGACACTTCGGGGGTATCCATTTACCTGTGAAGAAACATTGGGTGAAACACTGGTAAAAACAGGGCGGTTTCCAGGGATTTGGTTTCTCCTGCCTGAGGCAGGTGAAACAAAATCCCTGATAAGCTGTGCTAATAGGATAGCCTCCAGTGAGACAATTAGCTACGGTAATTAACTGCGGCTAATTGGATACTCCCCTCCATCTAGTCACAAATGGGTGTTTGCCTTAAATGCAATAGCCTAATGGGCCCTACACACTTTGCGATCCGCCGCCGAGCTGCCAGACGGCGGATATGGCCGACGGACGACCCGGCAGCAGGGGGACCAGTGAAGGGGGAGTGAAGTTTCTTCACTCCCCCCGTCAACCGGCTCCATAGCAGTGCAGGCAAATATGGACGAGATTGTCCATATTGGCCTGCATGCACAAGCGACGGGGCACCAGCGATGAACGAGCGCGGGGCCAGGCATCGTTCATCGCTGGTGCCTCCACACTGAAAGATATGAACGGTATCTCATTCATTAATGAACGAGATCATTCATATCTTTCCGTATTCTCGCCCAGTGTGTAGGGCCCATTAGTGCTACCCTTGTAAATAATTTTTGGTATTGTAGAAAAATTGTTACGTGTTGCGATAAATTTGAGACTTTTCTCAATATTTGTTTTGTCCTCCATCTCAGAAAACATTATAAACCTCTGCCATTTGGACAGTTTGCTCTTCAGTAAGAAAATTGGCAATTATTCATCTCATTCCTTTCTTGACAGTAATAATAACTGAATCACAACAAATAGACATATTGAACTAGCTGCCGGGTTTACCGCTATTAAATTTAAGGCTATTAAATTAAATAGTATTTCCTGTGCCTAAATCATGGATTACTGCGCGGAAACTCATTGATTCCACGTAAACGGCTGAATTAATTTGTTTTCCCTGAGCATGAACCCCGGATTGTGCCTTTCTCTCGTGGGATTTTCCTCACAGCTCCTGAAGCTGGATGAATCCCCGCTAATTGGATCAGGCCGCCATGGTAATTAATCACGTGGTAAACCTCGAGGCTAACTGAATATGCTTAAAACTATTTTATGGCAGTGGACTTCCCCTATTCCTCCCCCAAAATAAAATACTTGATATCATATACAGTACTTTGAGATACGAAAGCGCCTCTCAATATCAAACTTGGGGTCAATTTATTTATAAAAATTAATTGTGGGGCCCAGAACTGACAAAATGGGCAGCCCCCCCGTCCCCCCCTACCAGCAGAGCTGGGGATATTGTGGGTGGAGCTACAACATGGATTTGGCATCCATTGGTGCATTAACTTGTTTAAAAAAAAAGTCAACGTTTAGCCATTGGGGTATGTATTATTTTAACATCACAAAAAAAACAGAATCTATACTAAAGGGAGTGTTTAATAAGTTGGGTGGAGAACAGAAGTACTGTATAAAGGAAGGAAAAGAGTATCGATATTCAGACCTAGAAAGTTAGTTATGATTTGGTGGTTTATTTACAAAGCCAGGCTGGCACTACTGATCATGTTTCAGCCCTATATGTAAAAGTGCAATGCATTTGCAGAGAGAGTTAGATTTGGGTGGGTTATTTTTTTTATGTGCAGAGTAAATACTGGCTGCTTTATTTTTACACTGCAATTTAGATTTCAGTTTGAACACTCCCCACCCAAATCTAACTCTCTCTGCACGTTATATCTAACCCCCCCCCCCTGCAGTGCACATGGTTTTGTCCAACTGCTAACAAATTTGCTGCTGCGATCAACTCTGAATTAGGTCCTAAGTTATATGTTAAGCTTGAGAAATATAACTAAGTATTACAGGCTATAGCAGTACAAACCGTTCCTAACATTAAATCCAAGTTGGCGAGCAATAAATATGAATTGTGTTGTGGATTATGGAAAAGTACAGAAGTAAAAATAACTAAAATGTCATGTTTTTGGCACAAAGTTTAGTTTATTTCACTCTTCGAAGTTCAGCACAAATCCTTTCTCATGCCTCTTGACTGCAATATGCCTTCTTTGGAAAACAATTTGTGAATGTTAAGAAGACGGGTCTGTGAAGGCTAAATACATATTCTGATTGAAATGCATTTATCTCTGCATGCAGACTGTACATACACATTAAAATGCTGGGACATGATGTGATAAAATGAAACGGAGAAAGCAGCACTCTGTGTCTCACGTACAATTTAGTATACATTTCTCTGACGTCCTAGTGGATGCTGGGGACTCCGTCAGGACCATGGGGATATAGCGGCTCCGCAGGAGACAGGGCACAATAATAAAAGCTTTAGGATCAGGTGGTGTGCACTGGCTCCTCCCCCTATGACCCTCCTCCAAGCCTCAGTTAGATTTTTGTGCCCGACGAGAAGGGTGCAATCTAGGTGGCTCTCCTGAGCTGCTTAGAATAAAAGTTTAAGTTAGGTTTTTTATTTTCAGTGAGTCCTGCTGGCAACAGGCTCACTGCTACGAGGGACTTAGGGGAGAGAAGAAAACTCACCTGCGTGCAGGATGGATTTGCTTCTTAGGCTACTGGACACCATTAGCTCCAGAGGGAGTCGGAACACAGGTCTCACCCTGGGGTTCGTCCCGGAGCCGTGCCGCCGACCCCCCTTGCAGATGCCGAAGTTGAAGAGGTCCAGAGGTTCAGAAACAGGCGGCAGAAGACTTTCAGTCTTCATAAGGTAGCGCACAGCACTGCAGCTGTGCGCCATTGTTGTCAGCACACTTCACCAACAGTCACCAACTGTCACTGAGGGTGCAGGGCGCTGGGGGGGGCGCCCTGGGCAGCAATGTATAATAACTTTTTATGGCTAAAATACATCACATATAGCCCTTGAGGGTGCTGTGAGGAAGGCTCCCAGGCTCTCCCCTGCACTGCACTACAGAAACAGGGTTAAAACAGAGAGGGGGGGCACTTATTTGGCGATATGATTACATATATAAAAATGCTATAAGGGAAAACACTTGTATAAGGGGTTGTCCCTGTATAATTATAGCGTTTTTGGTGTGTGCTGGCAAACTCTCCCTCTGTCTCCCCAAAGGGCTAGTGGGGTCCTGTCCTCTGTCAGAGCATTCCCTGTGTGTGTGCTGTGTGTCGGTACGTGTGTGTCGACATGTAGGAGGACGATGTTGGTGAGGAGGCGGAGCAAATTGCCTGTATTGGTGATGTCACTCTCTAGGGAGTCGACACTGGAATGGATGGCTTATTTAGGAATTACGTGATAATGTCAACACGCTGCAAGGTCGGTTGACGACATGAGACGGCCGGCAAACAAATTAGTACCTGTCCAGGCGTCTCAGACACCGTCAGGGGCTTGTAAAAACGCCCATTTACCTCAGTCGGTCGACACAGACACGGACACTGACTCCAGTGTCGACGGTGAAGAAACAAACGTATTTTCCTTTAGGGCCACACGTTTCATGTTAAGGGCAATGAAGGAGGTGTTACATATTTCTGATACTACAAGTACCACAAATAAGGGTATTATGTAGGGTGTGAATAAACTACTTGTAGTTTTTCCTGAATCAGATAAATTAAATGAAGTGTGTGATGATACGTGGGTTTCCTTCGATAGAAAATTATTGGCGGTATACCCTTTCCCGCCAGAAGTTAGGGCGAGTTGGGAAACACACCTTAGGGTGAATAAGGCGCTCACACGCTTATAAAAACAAGTGGCGTTACCGTCTCCAGATACGGCAGCCCTCAAGGAGCCAGCTGATAGGAAGCTGAAAAATATCCTAAAAGTATATACACATATACTGGTGTTATACTACGACCAGCAATCGCCTCAGCCTGGATGTGCAGCGCTGAGGGGACTTGGTCGGATTTCCTGACTGAAAATATTGATACCCTTGACAGGGACAAGATTTTATTGACTATAGAGCATTTTAAGGATGCATTTCTATATATGCGAGATGCGCAGAGGGATATTTGCATTCTGGCATCAAGAGTAAATGTGATGTCCATATCTGCCAGACGACAGTGGTCAGGTGATGCAGATTCCAGACGGCACATGGAAGTATTGCCATATAAAGGGGCAGTCCATCGGACCTGGTGGCCATGGCAACAGCTGAAAAATCCACCTTTTGTTACCCCAAGTCACATCTCAGCAGAAAAGGACACAGTCTTTTCAGTCTCAGTCCTTTCGTCCCCATAAGGGCAGGCGGGCAAAAGGGCCAGTCATATCTGCCCAGGGGTAGAGGAAAGGGAAGAAGACTGCAGCAGGCAGCCCATTCCCAGGAACAGAAGCCCTCCACAGCTTCTGCCAAGTCCGCAGCATGACGCTGGGGCCGTACAAGCGGACTCAGGTGCGGTAGGGGGTCATCTCAAGAGTTTCAGCACGCAGTGGGCTCACTCACAAGTGGACTCCTGGATCCTACACGTAGTATCCCAGGTGTACATTGGAAATTCGAGACGTCTCCCCCTCACAAGTTCCTGAAGTCTGCTTTACCAACGTCTCCCTCCGACAGGGAGGCAGTATTGGGAACAATTCACAGGCTGTATTCCCAGCAGGTGATAATCAAAGTACCCCTTCTACAACAAGGGAAGGGGTATTATTCCACACTATATTGTGGTACTGAAGCCAGACGGCTAGGTGAGATCTGAAATATTTGAACACTTACATACAAGCGTTCAAATCAAGATGGAGTCACTCAGAGCAGTGATAGCGAACCAGGAAGAAGGGGACGATATGGTGTCACTGGATATCAGGGACGCTTACCTACATGTCCAAATTTGCACTTCTCACCAAGGGTACCTCAGGTTCGTGGTACAGAACTGTCACTATCAGTTCAGACGCTGCCGTTTGGATTGTCCACGGCACCCCGGGTCTTTACCAAGGTAATGGCCGAAATTATGATTCTTCTTAAAAGAAATATGGACGCTTTCCTGATAAGGGCAAGGTCCAGAGAACAGTTGGAGGTCGGAGTAGCACTATCTTAAGTAGTTCTACGACAGCACGAGTGGATTCTAAATATTCCAAAATCGCAGTTTTTTCCGACGACACGTCTACTGTTCCTAGGGATGATTCTGGACACAGTCCAGAAAAGGATGTTTTCTCCCGGAGAAGAAAGCCAGGGAGTTATCCGAGCTAGTCAGGAACCTCCTAAAACCAGGAAAAGTATCAGTGCATCATTGCACAAGGATCCTGTGAAAAATGGTGGTTTCTTACAAAGCGATCCCATTCGGTAGATTTCACGCAAGAACCTTTACGTGGGATCTGCTGGAAAAATGGTCCGGATCGCATCTTCAGATGCATCAGCGGATAACCCTGTCTCCAAGGACAAGGGTGTTTCTTCTGCGGTGGCTGCAGAGTGCTCATCTATGAAAGGGCCGCAGATTCGGCATTCAGGACTGGGTCCTGGTGACCACGGATGCCAGCCTGAGTGGCTGGGGAGCAGTCGCACAAGGAAAAAATTTCCAGAGAGTGTGATCGAGTCTGGAGACTTCTCTCCACATAAATATACTGGAGCTTAGGGCAATTTACAATGCTCTAAGCTTAGCAAGACCTCTGCTTCAAGGTCAGCCGGTATTGATCCAGTGGGACAACATCACGGCAGTCGCCCACGTAAACAGACAGGGCGGCACAAGAAGCAGGAGGGAAATGGCAGAAACTGCAAGGATTCTTCGCTGGGCGAAAAATCATGTGATAACACTCTCAGCAGTGTTCATTCCGGGAGTGGAAAACTGGGAAGCAGACTTCCTCAGCAGGCATGACCTCCACCCGGGAGAGTGGGGACTTCATCGGGAAGTCTTCCACATGATTGTAAACCGTTGTGAAAAACCAAAGGTGGACATGATGGCGTCCCGCCTGAACAAAAAACTAGATATTGCGCCAGGTCAAGGGACCCTCAGGCAATAGCGGTGGACGCTCTGGTAACACTGTGGATGTACCAGTCAGAGTATGTGTTCCCTCCTATGCCTCTCATACAAAAAGTACTGAGAATCATAAGAGGGAGATGAGTAAGAATGATACTCGTGGTTCCGGATTGGCCAAGAAGGACTTGGTACCCGAAACTTCAAGAGATGTTCACGGAAGACCCGTGGCCTCTACCTTTAAGAAAGGACCTGCTCCAGCAGGGGCCTTGTCTGTTCCAAGACTTACCGCGGCCGCGTTTGACGGCATGGCGGTTGAACGCCGGATCCTGAAAGGGCATTCCAGATGAAGTCATCCCTACCCTGGTCGAAGACAGGAAGGATGTAACCGCAAAACATTTTCACCGCATTTGGCGAAGATATGTTGCGTGGTGTGGGGCCAAGAAGGCCCCTACAGAGGAATTCCAACTGGGTCGTTTCCTACATTTCCTGAAAACAGGACTGTCTATGGGCCTAAAATTAGGGTCCATTAAGGTTCAAATTTCGGCCCTGTCGAATTTCTTCCAGAAAGAACTGGCTTTAGTGCCTGACGTTCAGATGTTTGTAAAAGGGGTACTGCATATACAGCCTCCTTTTGTGCCCCAGTGGCACCTTGGGATCTCAATGTTGTTTTGAGTTTCCTAAAGTCACATTGGTTTGAACCACTCACCACTGTGGACTTAAAATATCTCACATGGAAGGTGACGATGCTATTAGCCCTGGCTTCAGCCAGGCGTGTGTCAGAATTGGCGGCTTTATCATATATAAAGCCCTTACTTAATTTTTCATTCTGACAGGGCAGAATTGAGGACTCGTCCTCAATTTCTCCTTAAGGTGTTTTCTGTTTTTCACATGAACCAACCTATTGTGGTACCTGCGGGTACTAGGGACTTGGAGGACTCCAAGTTACTTGACGTTGTCAGGGCCCTGAAAAATATGTTTCCAGGAAGGCTGGAGTCAGAAAATCTGACTCGCTGTTTAGCCTGTATGCACCCAACAAGATGGGTGCTCCTGCTTCTAAGCAGACGATTGCTCGCTGGATTTGTAATACAATTCAGTTTACACATTCTGTGGCAGGCCTGCCACAGCCAAAATCGGTAAAAGCCCATTCCAAAAGGAAGGGGGCTCATCTTGGGCGACTGCCCGAGGGGTCTCGGCTTTACAACTTTGCCGAGCAGTTACTTGGTCAGGGGAAAACACGTTTGCTAAATTCTACAAATTTGATACCCTGGCTGAGGAGGACATGGAGTTCTCTCATTCGGTGCTGCAGGGTCATCCGCACTCTCCCGCCCGTTTGGGAGCTTTGGTATAATCCCCATGGTCCTGACGGAGTCCCCAGCATCCACTAGGACGTCAGAGAAAATAAGATTTTACTTACCGATAAATCTATTTCTCGTAGTCCGTAGTGGATGCTGGGCGCCCATCCCAAGTGCGGATTGTCTGCAATACTTGTACATAGTTATTGTTACAAAAATCGGGTTATTCTTGTTGTGAGCCATCTTTTCAGAGGCTCCTTCGTTGTTATCATACTGTTAACTGGGTTCAGATCACAGGTTGTACGGTGTGATTGGTGTGGCTGGTATGAGTCTTACCCGGGATTCAATATCCTTCCTTATTATGCACGCTCGTCCGGGCACAGTATCCTAACTGAGGCTTGGAGGAGGGTCATAGGGGGAGGAGCCAGTGCACACCACCTGATCCTAAAGCTTTTATTATTGTGCCCTGTCTCCTGCGGAGCCGCTATATCCCCATGGTCCTGACGGAGTCCCCAGCATCCACTACGGACTACGAGAAATAGATTTATCGGTAAGTAAAATCTTATTTTTTTACATAACATTTCCAAAATTGGAGACAATGAGCTGTAACATTAGAGTAAGTGTAGTTGCAGTTTTTTCACATCTTCCACTATTTCTGACGTATTTCAAATAGTTATGGATTAATGGGGCCTACAATGTCTAGGTCCCACCAAATGGTAGACATGCAGGAAGTCGATATGGTGAATAGGTTGATATGGAAATGGTCGACACATGAAAAGGTTGACTAGAGTTTTTAATGTTTTTTTGGTGTCAAAATGTTCCTTTCAGCACATGGAATCCCAGTTAGTGCACCGCGTCCCCTCGCATGTCTACCTTGACTTACCATGCGATAGTTTTTCAGGGTGGCAGTTTTTCAGGTTGGCAGAAATATCAGGTGTCACTTTTTTGTGCTATTATGTACTAGTAGTTTGTTACCACAAATGCTGAAGTCTAAGACTTGTGTCATGCTGTTTTTATACGTATTTCAAAAAGTTTACCAACTTTAATCCTGAAAATCTCCGTTTGGCAAAATAGGAAAAATGTAAGTTTTGTCTCAAGTCATATGATTCTAAGTTACTGTGAAAATTTCAAGTTTGGGACTAAAGTGGAACTAAAGTTATTTTTTATGGGGGTATTCCGTTTTTTTGAATAGTCCAAAAAACTGCTCTTCTTGCCCGTTTTAGGTCGAATTTAGATTCAATCTATTCAATGCCCGTGCCATTTTTTCACTGGTCAAAAAATCTGCATGGCTGAAAACCTCGTGGATAAGCAAATTTGCAGCTGCTCCACGTGTTTGTCAAATTTTCGGGCGTTTTCGACAGTTTTTGGGTCCATTTCCGCCCATGCCGATTAGACATAAAGACCCCCGAAAAGACATGGGTGTAAATTGATTAAAAAATGGGCGAAGACCCCCGCTATTGAGTACACTGAGGTCGAATTAGTGCTGGTTTTCCGACTGTCGGGAAAATTCGGCACTAATTGAATATACCCATAAATTACTTTCTATAAGATTTAATTTTTCAATTAAATAAAAAAGCCACCAAAGACCATTACATCATCAAATTCTAACACCAAATGACCTCTTCAACTTTTGCTCACAAATTATAAAAGGAAAGCTCTACTTTTATGTTCCAAGTCAAGAGGTTCAAGCTCATGATGAACTAAGAGAAAGATTTGACAGCTGCCAACAAGTTCCTAGGACCAGGAGATACCAATGATTTGATCATCTGTCAGAGAGCCAGATTAAATGCTAGTAAACTTCAACATCTGCAGATTTTGAAGAAGTCCAAGTGAGCAAGTCTGTCCCTCTCACAATCAGGATCAAAGATACAGTTTCCTGTGTGTACGATGGACAATGGTTGCTGGATTAAATAGATGACATAAGCATTCAGAACAAGGACTTTCAAGTAGTTTTCTGCATCTGTCAGGACCAATGACCTAATTTCAGAAGAACAACAAGAACTTAACCTGTGTTCTTGTGAAAAATATTTTGAGGAAACTGAATGCAATGGAACTGACATTAACGGGACGATCCCACAATATTCAATCTAAACTTTCTGAGATTTCCAACCTACTACTGAAACACCAAATGTAATCACTTGTGAGTACATAAAAAGGGATTGTTATTAAATGTATTAATGCCCTATTATTGAAAATAAATCTGTAAGTTTAGACATTAGTGGGTATATTTACTAAAAGTAAATTTTAGTCTATTTAAAAATCAACCAGAATAGAACCAATATCCCCCTCAAAATCAACTACAGTGTTTCTGTTCCAAATAACTCATTTACTAAAAGTCGATTTAGTGGTCCTTTTAAAAATTCTTGTCTGATGTGAGTTATATTTGAAGTTCTAAAAGTGTTCTGTTCATCAAAAATCAACTCAACATTAATAACATCGACCTAAAATTGACCCAAAATAGACAAAAGCATTTTTGTTGGTCTAAACAGGTCACATGCAGTGTATTATCCACAAACACCCTATTAGGCATCAATTAAACTACAACAATCCACACTAATACAGTGGGAGTAGCTCTGTCTCGTGTGGGCAATAAGAAAACAAATATAGCATAAACATTCTCACAACTGCATATATGGCTGAGCGGCATACATGCCAGTGGGACGCTAGCAAATTTCAGGCGCTGGCAGCGGTGTTCACCCCTGACCATCTTCATATAATATGACGTTCCCAGATTTAAATGCGTCTTTTTACCGGTCTACTGTACATCTGCTCATGATTGCCCAAAAATTCTCTTACTATACTTGGTTTATGTTAGAAAGCCCTTGCTTTGCCCATGTCCTGCCCCATTCCAGCTGCCTGGGTACAAGCAGACGTAAGTGGAACCATGATCATTTTCATTGATGCAAATGACTTCATCAGCTGTTCTAGTTATGTGCTATGCAAATTCATGCAATATACAGTAATATAGTCTTCTGTGAAAGCTCCTCAGTGCAGGTGATTTATAGCTGCTGAAGCACCTGGGCTCCGATCTTCTTCTGCAGGTCTACTAGCAGTGGTCAGTGCCTTTAATAATGACTTTTTATATTTATATTTAGATATAGGTATATAAAAGTGAGACAATAACCAAAAGTCAGGTCCTATTGGAACAGTAAAAACCCAGTATCTCCGCAGCAAGCCTTCTAATATTATCACAGTAAGAAACGGGCGGATTGGGCCACCGGGTTACCATGCTAGTTTCTGGTGAGCCGGTTCCATAGACAGCTCAATCAGCCGGCTCATACTGCTGGGCTGGCTGCAGCCGCACACTTCTGGGTGCCTCTAGCCTGAAGCTGTAGAGGCTGCAGTGTAGCTCCTGTGGTTACTAGGAGGCAGTCGGGGACTCAGCAGGGGGCGGGGCTTTACTGGCTCAGCAGGGGGCGGGGTTACACAGGCTCTGGCTCAGCATTGCTGTTGCTGTCAAAGGGAGGAGAGAAGTACCTGAAGTGGCTGCAGAGCTGGGTGCAGGACCAGCCAGTGAGACTGCTCTGTGTTTGTAAGGTACTGTAAGAGAGAATGTATGGAAACGTGTGTCTATGTGCTCTGTGTGTGTGTGTGTGTGTGTGTGTGTGTGTGTGTGTGTGTGTGTGTGTGTGTGTGTGTGTGTTAGAGTGCCTTGCATGTGAGTTTCTATGTGCATGTCTGTGTAAGTATTCGCTGGGGTTTCCAAAAGCATTTTAGCGGGTATGAAGTTAATTTTTGCATACTTAGTAAAGTGACCCAGGGCACTCTAGCAGGGGCTAATTGGTCCACTGGGACTGTGGTAAGGCTTTTCACTTGGCCAGTCCAATGCCCCCTCTGCTGAGTCGATCGACGCTGGCTTCAGCGAACCGGAAGCACCTGGCTCACTGCATCTGTGTTCGGTGTCACCTCCCTCCATGTCTCTGCGGATTGGGTCCTGCCGTTGCTTAGGCTGCTGAAAGTGGGGGAGTGTGCTGCTGTGAGTAAGAGCTGGAGGAACGGGACATGGGCTTTCCCGACATACCCATTCCGTCCTTATTACCGCTTGTGTGTACCTGGCTGAAATAAACGTACAGCCCACAGTGACCACCCCTTCTCCAGCGCAGGTCACATGGGGGGTCATTCCGAGTTGTTCGCTCTTTGCCGATTTTCGCAACGGAGCGATTAAGGCGAAAATGCTCAAGTATTTTAGCACAAAACTTAGTAGATTTACTCACGTCCGAACGAAGAATTTCCTCCGTTGAAGTGATCGGAGTGTGATTGACAGGAAGTGGGTGTTTCTGGGCGGAAACTGACCGTTTTCTGGGAGTGTGCGGAAAAACGCAGGCATGCCAGGATAAAATGCGGGAGTGTCTGGAGAAACGGGGGAGTGGCTGGCCGAACGCAGGGCGTGTTTGTGACGTCAAACCAGGAACGAAACGGGCTGAGCTGATCGCAGTGTAGGAGTAAGTCTCGAGCTACTCAGAAACTGCTAAGAATTATTTATTCGCAATTCTGCTAATCTTTCGTTCACTATTCTGCTATGCTAAGATACACTCCCAGAGGGCGGCGGCCTAGCGTGTGCAATGCTGCTAAAAATCTGCTAGCGAGCGAACAACTCGGAATGACCCCCATGGTGCGCTGCACTGCTCTTCTGTGTATTCACATGGCCAGGACCTGTGCAAAGTGTCACTGTCCCTTTGTCCCCATTATTCTGTAGAGGTCACTGTCCCTTCGTCCCAATTGTTCTGTAAGTGTCACTGTCCCTGCGTCCCCTTTATTCTATAAGGGTCACTGTCCCTGTTTCCCCATTTTTCTGTGAGTGTCACCGTCCCTTCGTCCCCATTTTTTTTTATGTCACTGTAAGTGAACCTGCCCCTGTGTCCCCATTGTTCTTTGTAACTAAGTATCACTGCCCCTGTGTCCCCATTGTTCTTTGTAACTAAGTATCACTGCCCCTGTGTCCCCATTGTTCTTTGTAACTAAGTATCACTGCCCCTGTGTCCCCATTGTTCGGTCTTTTGTCGGATGCTTTTATCTGTTTCACGTTTTCATAGCATGCTTAACACACATCTCCTGTTTCTATATATGTCGCTTTCACCTTTGTCCTCTTGTCCTAAAAAGAGCAACTCTCCCCCCCCTTCCCCTTCCCCCGCCCCCATCCTATTACTGTCATTTCTTATCGCTGGGACAGGCTTTTATCAGAGCTGGGGTCCCTACGACATATTTGGTGGGATTGCTCTATAATCATTCCTTACCAGGGACGGATTGGGATGGAAAACCAGCCCGGGAAATTTATGGAAGCAGTCCAAATATGTCGTAGGGACCCCAGCTCTGATAAAAGCCTGTCCCAGCGATGAGAAATGAGTAAGGTTTGTCACCTGTCCATGCAACTGTGCACTGACAAGCTGTTGTTTCTGCATTATTTATGGGGCAGAGTGGCTTGATAAATAGACCACCACACCATCATAATAATCTGCTGTACTGTGTGCTCTGCTGAGCTGCTCTGTGGGCTGATTGGAGCTTTCTGCATTGCAGTTAAAGTGTGACTGAATGAATACTTTGTTAGAACAAGCAAAAACGGAAATGTTAACTGGTAAAGAGGGATTGCGCAGCAGATAATACCTCAGGAGACTGCTGTTACTGTGTAATGACACTGTAATTTAGTTGTATCATTTTCATTTAGAGCATGAGTACATAATTATTTTCAGCGAAGACTATCTTTTACATAAACCTGGCATCTCGGTCTGATATCAATATGTATGGTTTCTGTTGCACACTTTACTACAATATTGCTTTGCTCCCCTCTGCGTCTGCTTCATAGTGTACAACACATGATTCTTTCCTTCTGTCGGCAAATGGATGGGCACAGCAGAGACGGAGAACATAATGTGTGTGCTTACTGTACAATAAATATCTTCCTTGTGTATTGTTCTCCGTATAGCCACAGACAGCAGCTCATTATATTTTCATTGCGTTATTGCTTATTTGTCAGACATCCACAATGCAACACCAATTAGGAAAATCTCACTCTGGGTCTTATTTAATAACATCCCATACAGGTGCAACATTCACTCTGAAACAGCAATCCATCAGCAATTAGCTTGTATCTGTCTAATGGAAGATGCACAATGAAAGCAAGTACCTCTAACTGGTTGTAGGCTTGTAGCGGTTCAGTTCAAACTTTTCATGTACACGTAATGTTAGTAAATGAGCTATATTATGTGAACAGCACTGACCCCTCAGCTTGCCGTGCCCCCTACTTAGAATTCATCTAATTATATATTGTTCTTTGATGTTTATCCTTTGATTTGCATGATATATCTGAAAATGTACTATAAATTATACTGCAGTGCTGCCAAGTCTCATCCTTTACTCTGTTCTCAGGTGACTATGTTGTGCTTGTGTTACTATTTCATTACAAAATACTGTCTTTTTATTGTGATATTTCAGGCCAAGGCCATGGGCAGGGGCAGGACCAAGGCGAGAGGTTTTAATGTCAAATTTGAAGCCAGGTCTGTTAGTTTTATTTTTATTCTTATTAGAGATGAGCGGGTGCAGTTCTCTGAGAACCGGACCCACCCGAACATTGCGATCTGAAGCAGGATCAGAGTCCGGCTCAGGGTTTTTCTCGTCTGACTCGGATCTCAAAACGAGGCAAAACGTCATCCTCTTGCTGTTGGATTCTAGCGGGTTTTGGATTCTATAAAGGTACCTAGTGATCCGTGCCATTTCACTCCAGCTGTGGAGCTTGTATACTGCAGACGTGTCCATGCTGTGTCCATCCATGGGTGCTGTGTTGTCATTCCAGGGGTGCTACTGTGTTGTCCGTCAAAGGGTAGGGGTTGTTTTGTCCTCCAGGGGTGCTCTCCATGCTGTGTCTATCGGAGAGGATCCGACACTGCACTCAGGCCCGGCGCTATCTGCTCAGCAAAGGGATGCAGAGCAGGTAGGCGCCAGCCTGGAGAGGCGCTCTCCCTGCTCTGCATCCTTATTGCTGCGCCTGTCTCCCCTGCTGCTGCTGCCGTCTGCTGAAATTGTCACACTGTATTCAGACAAGCCGGAAATTACCGAAAAATCGGGAAAACGTCAAATGACTTGAATAGGTTGAATCCAGTTTCCAGAAAAGCCATTTTTCCGACTTGTCAAATCAATTGAATATACCCCATAGTCCCACACAATATGCAAGTGTCACATATCAAATTAATCTGCACTGTCTCCTGGTGCACCATAGCCACATTGTGTTGCAGTTATGATGCATGATTGGCAAAAAAGATGCTCAACACTAGTAGAGTCTCGCGGGACCTGGTATTTTAGGCTGCATTTCGTGTGGAGGCTAGATGTCTAAGGACACATCTGGTACTCAGGATTGGATTCGGTCAGTGTGCAAGGTCACTTCAGATCAGGAATCAGCCTCTGATGTCTCCCTCCTCTCTGGTGCAGTTACTACACTGCTTGTTCCTTCTTCCCAGGCATGCGGTTTACTTAGTCTGCCTCTCCTTCAGGCTCACATCCAGGGCCGCCAAGATTTTGGACAGGCTTGGGTGCTGGGGGAACGTAGCCACTGGAGGGGATATATTTCCACCTCCTATATATTACTGCAGTGCATGTTGCCGCAAATCTTTGGTGGATACATATGGGGCATGGGAACGGCTCCCTTGCACCCTACAGTGATCTGTGTCCATGTAATCTGTACACGCTCCCCTTTTCTTACCATCCCTGGCAATACTGGCCTGGAGTGGTAAGGGTCAATCTCTGGGAATTTGTGCATGCGTGACTGCAAGTCTGTTTACATAGTTGCTATGGACTGAATAAAACCTGTTTTTTTAATAAGACTGATGTGAGTCTTTCCATTTTCATAAGGGGTCTAGAAGTAGAAGGAGGAGTAAAATTCATAGCTTCCTACTCTCCTGGAATGCCAGGGAATCGTCCGAATTTCATCAAACTTACTAGAATTCCCCAGAAAGTAGATCAGCCTCCCAGATCTCCCTCTTCACCATTGTGTGCAGTACGGGTGCTTGATTACATGTTTGGCACTGAAATGCTAAACCACTGCCCCTCCCCACGCTGCTCATACGCAAAGATGGTATTGTGCAGTTGGGGTAGCGCTGTGATGACTCACAACAATAAACACCCTCCAGTAGAAGTCGGGGAACAGAAAACATACTGAAACGGAGTATCAGTGTAATTGCATGCAAGATGACAGTGTCAAATGTAATCACTACATAAAAATGTAATTCCGTGACTATGCAGTACACATACCATTCGCGCCTTTGGCAATTGCACTCAGTTTAACATACACTTAATCCCATGTTTCAAAACATTTGCGCCTTCACTATTATGTATGAATAATATAAAATACAATATGAAAAAAAGGAGAGAAAAATTGCTAAAATATGCACAAAATCATATTACTTTATATGCAGGAGCTTTACCTACTGAAACAGGCAGAGAGGGAGCATTATGACGTAACTCGCATTATTGTGGCCCCCGCTGGCATATAGGAAGAAAAGAATGTTTCAGCGATTAATCTGTAATAAACCAGAATTGTTTAGGTAGTGCCAGTGACCATGGTTATCAGTAAGAAACTGCAAATGCACCGCCGGTACCTGTGGATAATCCAGATTTAACAGGAGTCACTGTGTCTGTTCACAATGATGCAAATATGCCCTTACTATAGCCTACATTAGACCACATCATATCTCCCAACTTTCCGTAGTAAGTAAGCGGGACTCTGGCGCGGCGCAGCCGTGCCCACCCGGAAAAGGGGTGTGGACTCTGTAAGGGGGCGTGACTTCATGGTAATGCCACAATTGCGAGACACGCCCCCATTTTCCAGCACTATGGGGGCATGGCCAGCGCTCTGTGAGCTGCTGGCCATACCCCCAGTCCCTCTTGTCTCCGTGAATAGACGCTGTGCACGTAGCATTTATTCACCGCTGCTCTGTGACAGGAGCCTCCCAACTTGCCCCCCCCCCCCTCCCTACACACACACACCGCGGGACACTGCGGCCCACGGGTGGGACAGCGGGACAGTCCCCAAAAAACGGAATTGTCCCGCAAAAATCGGGACAGTTGGGAGGTATGCCACATTGCCCCTGCCCTGTTCTGCCTCTCTAGTTACAAGCAGTTGTGCCAGGTAAATACAAAGCTGTTCCACCTCCGCATCAGTCCCAGAAAGAGTATTATTAAGGTTTGTACATCTGACTTTTACTTTTGAAGTGCTATACACTGATTTTTCTCTTTTATATACTAATTGAACACTCATTAATTTTAAACTCTGAATATTAAAGGTTATTTTTTAGATAACATGTTTGTAAAGTTGTTCAAAGTGGAATTATGCAAATAGTATTTATTTTGCATATCTCTTATATTTGAGGTCTACAACACATTAATTTATTAAGGATGAATTATTATTATTATTACACGTTATTTATAAGGTTGCCACAAGTGGTCCGCTGCCGTAGATAGGGCAACAGTAGGACAGTGCTGGGTAAACAGAACATTACATTGCAGTAACCAAGACATAAACAGAGCACAAGTAACAATTAGCACCACAATTCTTAGTACCCAATACAGCTCGGAAGCAAGGTGATGCATGACAAACTCAAACATTTGAAGTCGCTGGAGAGCACCGTGTTAACTTGCAGTAAATAAACTGAACGGAATAAAAATGCAACTGAAATGCATTGCACCTTATTCCTTAATAAAAACATGAGCAGATATGGTGTCATTGAAAAGAATGTGTTCTATTTTTAGACCCATTTATATGTGTACACAGGGATGTGCCGTGAGGTAAATGGCTGAGGAGGCACTAGTTACTACCAGAGCCAGATTTACAAACAGTATATGAGCCAAAGGGTCCATGTGGGCATTATACACAGGTGCAGCAGTATAATCTCCTGGAAATTTACTGGGTTTTGATCAGAGATGTGTGGAAAAGATAAGCAGGGGAGGCACTGCTTCACCTGCCATAGACGTTTTACTCCAGAGTTTGACTATAAAAATGATTACAATAATGCAAAGAAGATATTTCTAACATAATTCTTTGTATTTTTCATGGTATCCGGGCTATAGATCTACGCTAAAAAGGTCTACAGTCAGTAGGTCTACCACTAATGGTAGACATGTATTAGGTCGACAGTTCAAAAGGTCGACTGGGTCAAAAGGTCGACATGACAATGGTCAACACACATATGGTAGACACGAGTTTTTTGTTGTTTTGATTTTTTTCATTTTATTCAACTTTTTCATACTTTACCATCCACGTGGCCTACAGTTGGGAATCGTAACCTATGCCCGAAGCTTGTGAGCCATGCAAGGGGACGTGGTACACGAAGGAGCCGGCACTTGTGATGCCACTGAGTAATCCACACCTATTTTTCATATATTTTTTACAGTCAAAAGTCTGGCGCAAACATTAGTAGGCTCTGCCTCACATGCCTCACCTCACCGCACGTCATATGATGTGTAGTGCAAATGTGTCAGTGTTGCAGTGTTCTGCAAAAGTTTTAGACAAGTGTGGCAAAAATGTTGCAATGTAAGAATGCTTTAAAAAATAGAAGTGGTGTTAGTTTATTTTTATCAATTAACAAAATGCAAAGTGAATGAACAGAAGAGAAATCTAAATCAATTTAATATTTGGCTTGAGCACCCTTTGCCTTCAAAACAGCATCATTAAATCAATTCTTCTAGGTAGACTTGCACACAGGATTTTAGCAAGCATACATTCACAGAAGAGCTGTGGTAAGTTCTCCAAGATGTCTGGAACAACATCCCTGCCAAGTTCCTTCAAAAACTGTGTGCAAGTGTACCTAGAATAATTGATGCTGTGAAGCTGTTCTAAAGGCAAAGGGTGGTCACACCAAATACTGATTTTTATTTAACTTCTTTTCTGTTCATTCACTTCATGCATTTTGTTAATTGATAAAATAAACTATTAATACTATTTTTGAAAGCATTCTTACTGAGCAGTATTTTTCCACACTTGCCTAAAACTTTTGCACAGTACTGTAATGTATAAAGCTACACTAATGTATGAAGCTGTAAATTCAGTTCAGAGTCAAAGTTTTGCCGCAATGGATCAGTCCAGTGTTCAATATATCGAGGTTTTTAGTGAATTCGGTGGGTTCGCACTGTTCCCTAAAAATAGACCCTCACCAGAGATCACCCAGTAGAAATATATCAGACAAAAATATTGTAAGAAAAAGTTTACTTTTACTTAATTTAAATGAATTTAAAATGACATACAATTCATCATAAAACCAACAAATCGATACACATGTCTGCGTACAATAGTTGTAATATATTCCACCCTCACCTTTAGCAAAAGGTGTGAGCTATGGGTGGAATTCACATACACCAAGACATGATGGGTATTAATTGGTGAATCCTATGCGTTTCGTCTTAACGACTTCATCAGGGTATACAGCAATTGGATTTTAAGCTTACTGCGTGGATCCGCTGATGTCTTGAATTAGTCTTGAAGATCACAAATAATTAAAATTAGTGGCACAATTTCCTTGTGATGAGGATTTTTAGACGAAATTTGAAGATGGCATCACCAAGAGATGCCCCATGTAAATATAACACTTCCAATTTGATGACCAAAATGCTCACTGGTATACTGCGGTAGAATCACTATGATATATTGTAGTGGGGATCACAGTAATATGAGACCAGGCTCCCAGTCTAAGCATGTGCATAGGTCACCAGTCCTATATAATAAAAGGGGATTTCAAGTGTTTTGCAAGCCGGTGTCCACTAGATGACACCCGATGGAGCAATTCAAGTGTTGCTCTATTCAGGCGCGCACAGCTGCCAGTACTGACATTACTGTTACTTTGTTACATCATTTTGACAGGATGGTATTTAGTATGTGTGTGTGTGTGTGTGTGTGTGTATATGTATATATATATATATATATATATATATATATATATATATATATATATAAAAACGGGATCCGGTCTGAAGATCGACAGTGTCTAGGTCGACAATGTTTAGGTCGACCACTATAGGTCGACAGTCACTAGGTCGACATGGATGGAAGGTCGACTGGGTTTCTAGGTCGACATATGCTAGGTCGACAGGTCTAAAGGTCGACATGAGTTTTTCACATTTTTTTTCCTTTTTTTGAATTTTTTCATACTTAACGATCCACGTGGACTACGATTGGAACGGTAAAGTGTGCTGAGCGAAGCGAAGGCACCATGCCCGAAGCATGGCGAGCGAAAGCGGTGCACTAATTTGGGATCCCGGTCACTGTACGAAGAAAGCGACACAAAAAAAAAAATCCTCATGTCGACCTTTAGACCTGTCGACCTAGCACATGTAGACCTAGAAACCCTGTCGACCGTCCATCCATGTCGACCTAGTGACTGTCGACCTATAGTGGTCGACCTAAACATTGTCGACCTAGACACTGTCGATTTGATGAACCACACCCATATAAAACGGCCTAATTCAAGGAATAAAAGTGTGAAAATATACCTAATACCACATTAAAACTTGTTTCTAGTAATGTCTGCCTTCATTTCACTTTTAAAAGAGAGACCTAATTGTTATGAGGAGAACAATATGGATGAATAATGTGCTAAATGGCAAGCCAGGATATTCAAGGGCAGGCTGTAGAGGACACTCACAATGCTGGCTGTTGAGATAAGGTAAAACATTTGACTACAAATTCCAGGGACACTTTGCTAGCTGAACAGATGTAATGTTATTAGCTATGAAGTATATTTTACATTGTCCTATTACACTACACTGACATTTAAATACATTACCTCAACAATCTTAATTTATACAACCTACAGGATAAAAGCTTTTAATGAGAATTGAATTCATTATAGAAAACAAAATCTAGTATTGTGTAATATTAAAAGCTGTTAACCATCTGCAAAGTACTGTCCTCGTCTTCATTTGTACTGAACACACATTTTCTTCATATTAAGATGCATTTGGGAAATACTGCTTTATTTACTATATTTTGGACTGTATTCTGGCTAGTTTTTAAACAAATATTTTGTCATTGAAGCTAGTGGCACAATGGATGAGAACAGGGACGACTGGGACTGTGCTTCGGCCTTGGTATCCCTGTTGCATGTGCGGGGAAGGGAGCGAGGCCACGCATCACTGGAAAATGGTCAGTCTGGCCATGGGCGTGATATAGAAAAGCAGTAAAGTACTCCTGATGATGGTCTCCTAAAGATCATACTGTTTCCTAAGTGTATAATCTTGCAAATACTTGTCTTGTCTTGGAGTGTCCGGGAGACTCCCTTTGCAAATAAGTAGGCGGGGTCAGTGCTTAAAGTGGTCCTAGAGAGGTGGTAGAACTCACCCCCCCCCCCTCGGCGCCCATGTAATAAAGGTATTGCGCGTGGACCAAAAAAGGGGGCATGGTCTCAAAAAGAAAAGGGCATGGTCACACAATAATAATAATGCCCACACTAGTAGCACCTCTAATACACATAATGCCCACAGTAGTAGCACCCCATAATACACAATGCCCACAGTAGTAGTGCTCCTTATGCAATGTCCACTGTACTGGTAGTGCCCACAGTGGTAGTGTCCCTTATATAGAGCCCAAAGTAGTGGTGCCCCTTATGCAATGCCCCCAGTAGTAGTGCCCCTTATGTCCCCAGGAGTGTGTCCCTTATGAAGTGCCCCCTTTGCAATGCCTTCATTAGTAGTGTCCCTATTAGTAATGCCCTTAATGGTAATGCCCCTGTGTAGTATTGCCCCCAGTAGTAATGTCGCCTTTAGTAATGCCCCAGTCATTTAGCCCCCTGTAGTTTAGCCCCAGTAGTAATGCCCCCAGTAGTTTAGCCCCCAGTGGTAATGCCCTTGCAGTTATGATCCCAATAGTTTACCCCCCCCCCTTTAATTTAGCCTCCCAGTGGAAATGCCCCCAGTAGATTATCCCCTGTAGTTTAGTCCTCATGTAGTTTTCCCCATGTAGTTTAGCCTCCAGTGGTAATGCCCCTTGTAGTTTAGCCCCTGCAGTTATCCCCCCAGTAGTTTATGCCCCCAGTACTAATGCCCCCAGTAGTTTAGCCCCAAGTAGTAATGCCCCCAAGTAGTAATGCCCCCTTGTAGTTTGCCCCCTTGTAGTTTAGCCCCCATTAGTAATGCCCCCACTAGTTTAGCCTCTGTAGTTATGCCCCCCTGTAGTAATGCTCCCAGTAGTTTAATCCCTATAGTTATGCCCCCAGTAGTAATGTGCTCTGTAGTTATGCCCCCAGTAGTAATGCCGCCAGTAGTAATGCGCCCCTTGTAGTTTGCCCCCAGTAGCTTGCCCCCTTGTATTTAGCCCCCCAGTAGTTTGCTCCCTTGTAGCTTGCCCCCCTATAGCTAGCCCCCTTGTATTTAGCCCCCCAGTAGTTTGCTCCCTTGTAGCTTGCCCCCCTATAGCTAGCCTACTTGTATTTAGCCCCCCAGTAGTTTGCTCCCTTGTAGCTTGCCCCCCTATAGCTAGCCCCCCAGTAGCTTGCCCCCTTGTAGTTAGCCCCCCAGTAGCTTACCCCCAGTAGATACAAACACATATGTTAAAAAAACAACAACGAAAACACCATACTCACCAAGCCCCGCTCCCACGTCCGACCACTGTGGCCCTTCCGGCGTCTGCTCCTGAGTACTATGAGAGAGACGTCATGACGTCTCTCCCATAGCGCACACTGACAGAGCCGGAAGCCGGAGCTCAGTAGTGAGCCCCTGCCTCCGGCTGCCGCTGTGGAGAGAGAGCCGGGCACCCGCTGGAACACAATCTCAGCGGGCGCCCGGCATCTCCCTGCGGCGGCAGCACACAGCGGGTTAGGTGAGCCGGAGGAGGCGGAACTGCGGGGTGGGCGGGGTGATGCTGCAGTTTGCTGTGAATCATCTCACTGTGGGGGTCATTCCGAGTTGATCACTAGCTGCCGTTGTTCGCAGGCTAAAAATCTGCATTTCTGCTCATGCACCGCATTGCGCACGCGTGATGTACGGGTACAAAGTCCTTTGTGGTTTTGCACAGGTTCTAGCGACGTTTTCATTCGCACTGGCGCCCGCAATAAGATTGACAGGAAAGGGGCGTTTCTGGGTGGCAATTGACCGTTTTCAGGGAGTGCTTAGAAAAACGCAGGCGTACCAGGGAAAACGCAGGCATGGCTGAGTGAACTCTGGGCGGGTGTGTGACGTCAAAAGCCAACCCTCCAACGTTAGAATCATCGCACACGAAGAGTAAGTTCAGGGCTGGTCTTGTTTTGCACAAAATGTTTTTGCAGGCGCTCTGCTGCACAGGCGTTCGCACTTCTGCAAAGCGAAAATACACTTCCCAGTGGGCGGCGACAATGCGTTTTGCACGGCTGCTAAAAACTGCTAGCGATCGATCAACTCTGAATGACCCCCTCTAGCCCTATATCCTGCTACAAAATGCAACAAATCACAATATTTTGCAGTGGGGGTGGGGCCATGATTATGTGAATGTGTCGCCATTCCCCCTGCAATTAACCATGGATGCGCCTGCTCCAGGATCTGGCACAATAATTTTATATAGCGCTCTTTCACCAGTAAGACTCAAGGTGATGCCTGCGTCCTGCATTTTTGTTCTGTTCTTCCCAAGCAGATTTAGCTGGGGGTTTACTCTTTTTGTCCTTTTATTTGAAATTGACTTACCTGTATGTACTTTGTAACCGTTTTTTTGGGCAACATTTTTTTTAAATAAGTACCGTTTTTGTAAACAAAGTATTCCTTTGTAAATCTTTCATATATGCTCCCAAACCCAGTCCATTGAAGAGATTATTAGAATGTTAGGCTATATAATAAACTGTTATTAATTGCTGATGCAAGGGGTGGAACAGCAGACTGCGTCGCCAAGCTTAAGCACAATTGTTAATAAGGTGTTGGCGGACCTGTGACCCCTTTAATTATTACGGGTGGTGGCAAAATGTTGTATTGAATTGCGTTGTGTAAACATCCATTAGTCAAGATAGTTAATGGGGTCCCTGACATAAATAGCAAGAGGGGAGAGGTGGGGGGGATGGGTGTCCCGCACGGAGACTGCACCTATGCACACTTCTTTGTTAAACTGTCTCTGCTGTTCGGGATATCACAGTTAAATGAATTAGCCCATTAGGGTAGTTTTTTTGTCTTTTTCTATTTTTAGCTACTAATCCTGAGATTTGACTAGTCGTGACTGATGGATGCAGAATTAAATGTCTTAAAATGTCACCAAATGGCTTTTTGCTTTATACTACTAGGCAGCATTTGGAGTACATATGTTTTTTTTCTGGAGTATGGAATAAATGTCTCTATATATTTTGCTATGAAGCCTCATTAGAGCGACAAGCTGCTGGCAGGGTGTCTGACTCCTGTCGGATCTACAACACCGATGCAGAACAGATTGGATCAAAGAAAGAAGTAGAAGTATATTGAAGGGAACACTGTGTTACACTGTTCCCGTGATCAAAGGAGCTTCTTTATAGTTAAGCCCTGGAGATGTGGCCTATGCTTTGTGCCCATATAGTCATCTCTTCATCATTTGCAGCTTTAACCTTTTCTTTCACTAGTGCATCTTCACAAATACCAATTGCCTTTAGTGCAGATTTTATTGCTAAATATAAATCAGCCACTTTTATTTGATGGCTCAATAGCATATTATTAAATATCTGGGGAAATACTATGGCAGCATGGTTTTTGACATTATCTTCTATTGACAATAATTGTAATGGACAATCAATAATTAGTAAAACAAAGCGGTTCTCTACCCAAACATTATTTGTTAGTATTACCTTCAAGTAATGAAAGTGGGGTGATTTTGTGAAAACTGTGACTAGCTCTTTTCTGAACAATAGCAAGTAAACATTGAAAACACAGTGTCCCTGATAAAAAAAAACACATGGACCCTATTACATGTAGAATTTGATGGCAGACAAGAACCACTTGGCCCATCTAGTCTGCCCTAAACACATGTGCACGCACACACTTACACACTAGGGTTTATTTGTTCTTGTCGGGAGTCGGTTAACCTACCAGTATATTTTTGGAGTGTGGGGGAAAACCGGAATACCCGGAGGAAACCCATGCAAGCACGGGGAGAATATACAGACTCCACACAGTTAGGGCCATGGTGGAATCAAAATTGTGACCTCAGGGATGTAAGGCAGTAATGCTAACCATTACACCAGCCGTAGTGCCCTCTCAGAGTAAAACAGACATGGATAGCTGCATACATATTTTACCTGATTCAGAGATGTATAGTATTGCGTAGCTGCAGGGAAGCAGCTGTGCAATACAGTACAATTAATATTCTAATGTAGCAGGAGGCATCTGTAGGAAAAAGACACCTGTATGCAATACAAATCTGAGTGCTGCGTCTGAGATGCAGCAAGGGCTCACCATCACAACCAGAGGCCGAAGCTTACTCACTGGCCGTCAGAACTCTGTCGAGGTTAGGAAGTTTGTGTACGATGACACAGACCCTGTGCTCGACACACCTACACCCCCCTCCTACTCACCCAAACTGTCATGGCTCCATCGCCCCCCCTTCCATATATGTGTATAGTGCAGTTTGGCACTCTGCAGAACAATCAAAATGTCAGGGTACTCACCTAATATGATGACTGCATAATGATATCCAAAAAGAAAGAGGCAGCACTCCACAGACTTTAAAATAAGTATTGAACTATTGACAGTAGCCAGTGTTTCAAGAGCTTTATGGGTCTGTTCCACAAGGTGTATGTGAATACAGTTTTATATGTATTTCAAAGATCGGGGAGTGCCGCCTGTTCTGTTTTTGGATATCAACATAGAAGGAAATCCCTCTCTACGTATCCTACATTGCCCCTGGATTGCTACAACTTGTAGGCCCTAAGGGCCCCATACACTTATACAACATGACGGTCCGTCATGTCATATAAGATTTCGTACAACCTCCCGGCAGCCTCCCCGTTGGTAAGATAGTATTAGATATATCGTGTGCAGTTGTTTTTTTTGCATACGATATATCTTTTACTATCCTGTCTATTTACTGCGGGATCCAACATATAACGAGTGCAGCACTTGTGATATGTCGGATTTAGGGGGATCCGAGCCGATGCTCACGGGAACGCGCATCGGATCGGCTTTTCAAGCACCCCGAAAATGCCCGATTTCACCCAATATATCGTGCCGAATGCCCGAATTGGGCTGAAATCGGGCAAAATCGGCCTAGTGTATGGGGCCCTCTACTTATATTTATTGGCTGTGCTGTTTTCCATACCTTCATAGTATCCAAATCATTCCAGACCCCAGATTTGCTGTTTGAACAAATGTGTTTAACTAAAGATTGCTAATAAAAATGATTACCCGGAGTCGCAGCACACTAGCAATTGCAGGAAATGCTTTGGCTCACAGCACACGCACATCAGAGATATGATACAAAATATACTGTGTGATCATGTGCTTCCGTGCTCTGCTGCTCTCTCTACTGCTAGGAGACCAACAAGTGGCTACAGTGGTTGCAGCACACTGTCTTTGTCCAGAAACTCATTGGTGGCCTCCTGGCAGGCTAGGTAAAGCTGTAGCGAAGAATCCTGGGTTTTTGAATTACACACTTAAACGAGAGTCTCATGCAGGATGCTGGAAGGTAGGCCATTAAGCTTTAGGGTATTGGATGTTGCTGGCTTGCATATGCGGTTATCATGCATTTAAAAAAAACAAAACCTATAAGTACTGGATGTAGACGTGCACTGTGGCAGCTCTGTATATTTGCAAGTGGGAAAAGAAAAGTTTTTAGCTAATCAGAGAAGCTCCACTGAGCTTGAAAGATTATTTGTTACAGTGGATGTTTGTGTTTACAGTCCCCTGCTGCTGAATTACAAAAGCTATATTAACTACAGTATACAGTTCCAATCTGATGTCAGTGCTGAAAAAAAAAAATGTTCTTAGTTTTGACACAAGTAATGCTCCTCTATAATCTTAATGGAAATCTGGTCAAGACTTATTGTTTTGCGCATGTAGTAAGAGGGGGTGAGAAGGTTCTTTACTGCAGGCACTTGTGTTTACCCAGTATTCACTTTGTGAGCTGCCGATATAAGGAGGATGAGTTCACTGGGATCCGGTCTAAAGATCGACGCTGTCTAGGTCGACCACTATAGGTTGACAGGGTTGGAAGGTCGACAGGTCAAAAGGTCAACATGAGTTTAAAAAAAAAAAATCTTTTTTTTTTAGCTTTTTCATACTTAACTATCCACGTGGACTACAATTGGAACGGTAATCTGTGCCGAGCGAAGCGGTAGCGGATCGAGGCACTTTGCCCAAAGCATGGCGAGCGAAGCGATCCATGCAAGGGGACACGGTGCACTAATTTGGCTTCCCGGTCACTGTATGCAGAAAACGACACCCCAAAAAAACAAAAACCTCATGTCGACCTTTTGACCTGTCGACCTAGCACATGTCGACCTAGAAACCCTGTCGACCTTCCAACCCTGTCGACCTAGTGACTGTCAACCTATAGTGGTCGACCTAAACATTGTCGACCTAATGATCCACACCCGAGTTCACTAGGGGCTGGTGACATCACTGATGCATGTGCGCTGTTGCCTCATGCCTCAGTGATGTCATTAGTAAACAGTGACCATGAGTAATGAGTAGGCCCATAATATGGCTGATGGCACTGTAACATATTACTTTTTTCTAATTGAATATTACATTGTGGCTGCTAACAAGTCACAATAGATTTTTCTTCCAGAAATGTGTATTTTGTCAGCAGCGGCGTAAGTAGGGTTTTTGGAGCCCAGGGCAAGATTAAGTATGCCCCCCCAAAAGGAAAAAAAAAAAAAAAGACTCAGAAATTAAATTATGTGCTCACGCCGCAGACGCACCCTGAAAAATGGGTGTGGACACTCACCAGAAGGGATGTGGTCGCTGAAAATGGGGCGTGTCGACATGACATGCCACCTGTTTCACGTCACACTGGGAACATTCTTTTCAATTTCACAAGCACCTTATCAATATGATGGTTTCTCAAAATGTGGAACCTCTGAAGAAATGTATCCTCTAAGGCAGATGGCATCTTCAGTCGGTATTCACTATTTATGTAGATGATCACATCGTCCAGAAGATGCCTGTTTGTGTAGGAATATTCACAAGGTCATCATCACACAACAGCAGTTCAACCAGACTCACATCTTGCTCCCTGCGTCTCTCAGCCACACCATTTCCCCCCTGTGTGTCTCAGCCGCACCATTTCCCCCCTGTGTGTCTCAGCATCGTGTGTCGTCTCTCAGTCACACCATCACCTACCCTCTGCGACGTTTCTCAGTACACCATCCCCTTACCCCACGGTCGTCTATCAGCACACCATCAACTCCCCCTGCAACATCTCTTAGCACACAATCACCTCCTCCTGCGTCGTCACTCAACACACCATCACCTCCACCTGCGTCGTCACCCAGCACACCATCATCTCCCCTTGCAACGTCACTCAGAACACCATTACCTCCCTCTGCGTCATCTCTCTGCACATCATCTCGCACCCTGTGCAATCATTCAGCACACCGTCATCTCCCCCTGCAACGTCTCTCTGCACAACATCACCTACCCCCTGTGTCATCTCTCAGCACACCATCACATTCTATGTCTCTGTGTGTGTCCCCACCCCTTCTATGTCTCCTCCCCTTCATTCTATGTTTCTGTGTCTATCTCTCCCCAACTTCTATGTCTCTAAGTGTGTCTATCCCCCTTCTATGTTTCACAGTGTCTCCCCCTCTCCTTCTATGTCTGTGTCTCTCTCTACCCCCTATGTCTTAGTGTCTCTCTCTCCCCTCTACTTCTATGTCTCTAAGTGTCTCCCCCCCCCCCCCCCCCCTCTTCTAATCCTATGAAAGAGTGTCACCTCTCTCCCCCTTTCCCTTACCTAATGGGAGCCAGGAGCTGGGAACCATGAGCCGGCGTGGTGAGGCGGCAGGCAGCAGGCTGAGCAGACAGGGGAGCATGACACATCGCGGACACGCTCCCAGCAGGAAGAGCTGGTATAGGCGGGAGGACAGCTCGGCGGTGGTGTGAATAGAAGAATGGTGGAGCTCTGGCGCGGTGCACGAATGGTGCGAGCAGGCCGTGCCGGTGGTGTCCCCCTCTGCTGGGGCTGCCACGGTTCCCAGGACACGTGCCCTGGTCGCACCCCCCTAGTTATGCCACTGCTTGTCAGTTACCATCTGTCTTTGGGGCTTATTTATCATTAATTATTTTTGTAATATTCACTGAAAACCAATGTTTTCAGGATGTATCCACAAATATTAAGTATCCCCCATATATACTATGAAGGGATCATAGCAGATACCGCCAATATTTGCTGCAGACCCTTCAATTTTGTCAGTAAATGTTGCGATGCTGCCGGATTTACCAAGTTCCAGAATACGAAGCATGGCTCCAATAGGTAATGCCATGTCCAGATGATAGTGCCCCGTAGCAGTCGGACTGCTGTACATAAGCATTGTCTGCTGGGGATCCAAACCAGCGTTAAACTATCACACTGCTTCCAGCTCTTCAGTAAAGCGTGCTCTTATTGGACCCCATCTCTTAGAGAGGAGTTGAGTCATTTTGCATGAAAATATAACATTTCCCATTACGAAATTGGGCAAAAAAATATTTGTCACACACATCCACATTAAAAAAGTGGTCTGTGATAAACATGCATTGTTATCTTTTGGTCTTCCTCACATTTTGCTGAGAATCCCTCCATAATCACTTCATAATAAGGATGTGGTGCAAACATAGCCGCTCTCAGCCTTGCTGCCGAGCTTCCTAGATCCGGCAAACCTGGCATGGCTAGTGTGCCCATGTATTATGATGTGCATGTGCACATGAACCCGCTGCCGTAAGAAATACATGGGGCTGTGGCCCCGCATACTGAGTAGCACCCACAAAACGCCATGTGTCGGCAGCTAAATCTGTATATTTTAATGACATACATAGGGCCTTTATGACACTGTTGACATGGTCATTATATCAATGTCAGTATGTCGAAACTGATGTAATGTTGACATTATTGAAATGTTGACAGTTTTTTTTTGTAAAACTATTCTGAATCCTAAAGGTAACCTTTTCAAAGTGTTTACATTAATACATTAATGAAGTCAGCATTTTAATTATGACGATCTCATGGTATTAAAATTGTCACTATCAACTTAGTGACTGCCCATCCTTATTAAGGCTAGTGTCAATGGGGGGCGGGGGGACGCCCAGCGCATGACTACTCCGCCCTGCATGTCAGTCCAGCGTCCTCCCCCGCACAAATACAAAAGCATCGCACAGCGGTGATGCTTTTGTATTAGTGGAGTAACTCCTGGCCAGCGCAGCTCCTGCTGCTGGCCAGGAGTTGATCGTCGCTGCCACTGGCCGCGTGAGACATCACGCAGCCGCCGCGGCCCGCCCCCCAACGGACCGGCCACGTCTGCGTTGGCCGGACCCGCGCCCCCGGTCCAGCCCCCTTACGCCCAGCGACCGCCTCTGCCTGTCAGTCAGGCAGAGGACGATCGCTACTGAAAGAAGGCCTTCGGCCGTCTGGCATGTGCCGGCGCACAGTGGTGAGACGTCTGTATAATACAGGTGAGACGTCTGTATAATACAGGTGAAAATCAGGCATATTTGCTTCCCAGATTTTGCAGTTATAATGTCCCTTACGGTGCTAAACATGACTTTGGACTCTGCGAAGCAATAAGTGTGGCTGATGTCAGCGTCTGCAACATCTTCTGACTGCCAGAGACTGTTATTGAAGGATAACTTGGAGCAACTGGCTTCTGCATTCCCGCAAACATGGACCTAAAGAAGTTTTATAGAAGAACAGCTGGATTTTGTCTTAAGCAATTATTTTGCCTGATCTGTCAAACTACACATTAGCAGCTAAATGATGTCTAGTTATTAAGAAAAACCATAAATGATAGAAAAAAAAAAAAATCTAAATACAAAATCTAGAAATACTCTTCTTAACAAGGATTTTCTAAACAGCCTTGTCCTGACAGTAGTGTATACTGTAGGTCACGGGACACATCAAGACCATCAGTGGCGTAACTCCTGGAGGCAACTGAAGTATTCACCTTTGGTTGCAAAGTGTGTGTGGGGAAGCAGGAGCAGTGTTGTAGAGAAGGCAACGTGGCCGCTTGCATTGCCCAGGGAGTGTTGCCCTGGGGGCCCTACAGCTGCTGCCCCAGCCAGACACTGCCATACTAAAACTAACTGCCCACCCGCCATAATAGATGATATATGAATGGTGGGTGCTCTGTCCTTTTGTACCCTGGTCCCTTCCTCCTGTCCCTAGCCTGGCTCAACCTCAAGACGTCATAACATCTGCATCTCATATGCTGAGGAGTATAAACAGTGATGACCTCTCCCCAGCCAACTGAGCTCAGCTATAAATTCTGTGAATGTAATTAAAAAAAAAAAAAAATTATATATATATATATATATATATTGTCCGAGGTCTGGCACTCCCATCGATTAAGGCAGCTTTCGCGGTGCCCTCGCAAATGTTGCAGAAGTAGGTATGCCACTCGCGGCTTAAAAAGAAAATCTCAACTCATCTCCTGCTATAACGACGTTCCAGTGCTTTTACTGTCTTCATTAACCTGACGACAGTAAAAGCACTGAAACGTTGTTATTGCCTCTCTGTCCACCAGCTTATCCTCCCATGCCCCTTTGCCCACCAGCCTTGCCTCACATGTCCCTTTGTCCTCTAGCTTATCCTCACATGCCCCTCTGTCCACCAGCCTTGCCTCACATGTCCCTTTGTCCTCTAGCTTATCCTCCCATGCCCCTCTGTCCACCAGCCTTGCCTCACATGTCCCTTTGTCCTCTAGCTTATCCTCCCATGCCCCTTTGCCCACCAGCCTTGCCTCACATGTCCCTTTGTCCTCTAGCTTATCCTCGCATGCCCCTCTGTCCACCAGCCTTGCCTCACTGCCCTTCTGTCCTGCAGTTTATCTTCACATGCGCCAAGGGACGCGGCTAGGGTTACCATCTCTCCCAGATTTCCTGGATTCTCAAGGATTTGGTGGCAACCCTCCAGGAGGCTTTTCGCCTCTCCCGGATTCCGGGATTCTCGAGGAATAAGGGGACTCTGCCTCCACCAGCCCACAAACCAGTGGGACTGCTGGGGGCAGCAGTGGTGCGTGTAGTGCACACATAGGGGAAGCGGACGGCTGTGATGGCCTGCTGGGAGGCCATGTGTATATGCATAGTGAGGATGGAGTCTGGCGTGTCGAGAGCAGCAGGTACCTTATGTGCGGCTCATGTCTCTAATCAGTTTACCGCACATCAGCCAACACTGCAGAAGTACATACACTGTTGCGCGGCCCAGCTAATGTACAAATCCCAGCATGCCTTGCCAAACAGAGACTGAGAGAATGGAAGGGCTTTCTGGGACATGTAGTTTTACAATGCCTGCATAGCCTTAACTTGTCACATTTGCTCTGTGTCGTTTTTTGTGTGAAATCTCTTCCATCTTTCTTTCCCTCCGTGTATTGATAATGGTTTCTGTGTGATAATAGGTTGATGGCATGAATAACCATTTATTGTCCCCCCTTGTAAATAATTTAAGAATACACTTAATCATTTATTCTGTGTTCTCTGCATCTCAGCAGACTAGTTCAATATATTCTAAAGATTAAATGATAACATACTGGTACACAGATTCCAGTGCATGATTACCATACACAGAACCCCAGAATATGATCCCTTTCACTTGATGTAATTCCCCCTTACAAGTGTCTTTGATTAATTCAGTAGTTAAGATGGAGGCTGAGAACACAGGTAAAGGCACTTATTTACCCTATTTTGCAGACTGGGACCGGTCACATATGCGGTCCATTGTATCTCACTAGTTTCCTGTTACCTTTGGATTGGATTGTGTGTGTGTTTGTGTGTGCGCAGGCGCCTCAGTGTACAAATGACACGGAGGATGAGACATCCCTGCTTTCATATTTACTTATCATATCTACTATTTTATAAATATGGTAAATCATCTTATTTACATGAACATTGCTTGGTGTTGGGGAAGGAGGGTATTGGGGGGGTGGGGTGGATCACCAGGAATCGAAGATGCATGAGGTGGACCCCTAGACGCAGCGGCCATTGGGGGTGCTTGAAAGGATCTGATTGGAGAAAATGTAGAAAGTAGCTCATAGGCTTCTATAAGGTAATGCCAGCAACCCAGCGCATCCAAGCCCCGGAATGCATCGCATTCTAGTGCTGGGAAATGCAGCCAAAGAATACAAATGTCAGTTTTCGTGATTTTGTTCGCTTTTTTTTCTGTACCATGTCCATAATTTATTTTACAATATAATAGCCTTGAATTAGTTTAAACAACTACCTATAGTATATGTACTCATATTAAAGACCTTTGCTATAGATGTTTTTCGTGGTCTTATACTGAGGCCATTTTTTTGCCTTTGCTACTTATTGCAGGAATATAACCTTTCTTATCCAGCAGAATGCAGCATTCAGTAGCATTAAATGGTATGGTAGCCTTGTCTTTGTGGGACAATAATAAATTCATAGGATAAGCACATACTATAATGATGTAAAACATAACTGTAGCAAAATAAACATAGTTGTCATAATGGCCAGATGTATTATTATTAATCGCATTTTTCATGCAAAAATTATCACTTTTTATTGTGATGATAATAAAGGACTTTTCACCAAAATGTATTAAGGTGAATTGAAATTTGATAAGTGTATTTTTCATGCAGATTTATACCCCTTTCACACTGCCAATGCCGGATCCCACTCGGGAATTGGAAACAGGTCCTTCCCAGGTGGGATCCAGCATTGGACGCTGCTTCTGGCTTCCCCAACCCGGCAATATGCTGGGCGGGTTGCCATAGCATCGGGGGCGGAGCCGGCAGCAGAGGCAGCGCTGGGAGATGAGATCACCTCCGCGCCGCCTCTCCCTGTTGTAGTGAACGGGTCCCAGGTCACATCGACCCGAGAGCCCATTTATGGGGTGGTCTTCAGTATGCCGGCTGTCGGGATCCCGGCGCACAGTATACCAGCGCCGGAATCCCGACAGCCGGCATACCGACACTTATTCTCCCTTGTGGGGGTCCATGACCCCCTTGGAAGGAGAATAAAATAGCGTGGCACGCGCAGCGAGCCCGCAAGGGGCTTATTTGCGCTCGCCATACTGTCGGTATGCCGGCGGTCGGGCTCCCGGCGCCAGTATGCTGGTCGCCGGGAGCCCGATCGCCGGCATACCATACTACACCCCATTTATGCTGCCATTGACCCGACATTCAGCCCGGGAATAACACTGCTTTATTCCCGGGTTGAATTGCCGGGATTGGCAACCCGGGATTTCGGCTATGCCGCTTTCACACCGCACACCGACCCGCGTCGACTCGGCAATATGCCGGGTCGATACCGGGTTATTTGTGCAGTGTGATAAGGGTAGTATAGACATGCATTTGTCTTTGTTTTCTCAGTGTATGTAACTTGTACCACAAGGTATTATATAGATGGTATGCAGTTAGTTTACCGGCTGTCGGGATCATGGAGTACAGGAGACCGATGCCGGAACCCCAACACCGGTCAATAAACCAACGTAGGGAATCCCGACACTGGAGTGGGATTCCCACTTGGTTGGTGGATCCACGCCACCAACCAAGTGGGAATAGAACCTGTGGCAAGCACAGCGGGGAGACCCGCTGGCGGTATTCCAGCAGTTGGTATGGCGCTGTCAGTATAGTGACACCCGGCATCCTATCTGCCAGGATATTGTATGTATCCCATATAGATATAACAGCATCTTTTCAGGATGAACAGGAAACCTAATAAAGAGAAAGATACAGATTCTGTCCTTATAATTATTCAGCTGACCTTTTTGCCTTTTCTTTTGTTTTAGATAAAGTGAAGCCAGTCAGGTAATGCTGGTCATTTGAGAAAAAGTACAACTTATATTTTTAGACACTTGACAGGGGGAAGAAAAATGCATTGCTAGATTGATATGGACAAGCAGAATGAAATTCTTAATAATGCAAAGAGGCAGTGTGAATACAAGTAGTAATTCTGTTACTGGGGCATTAGTTCTGGGCTAAAGGATATTTTTAAACTTTATTCTCTATATAAAAAAAGGGAAACCACTAGTTCAATGGTAAACAGTGATAAAATAAAAGATTGCTTATTCTCACATCGAGAGAAGCATTTAATAAACTTCAAAATTGATTGTGCTTTTTTGTTTTGTTTTATTTTGATGCAATAAACAGGTGTTTTATGGGGTTTTATGTGGGGATGTAGTCAGGATTCCAGCAGTCAGGAACCCAACGGTCAGAACCCCTGACAGTGGAATCCCAACGGTCACAATGCCAACTGATCCCAGTGATGAGGTTTAGGGTCAGTTTTAGGGTTAGGCACTTGGGGGAGGGTTATTTTGCAGTAGGGGCTGGTTGAGGTTAGGCTGCTGAAAGGGTAGTAAGAGTTAGGCTGCCGGAGCGGATGGTTAGCGTTAAAATACACACTGGGATCTGTCGGGATTCCACTGTGGAGAGATTCTGACCATCGAGATCCTGACTGCTGGTATTTTGTACCCAATTCTTTGGTAATGGAAGAAATTAATTTAGAGTTGTGGTCTAGTACTTCACATTAGGGCTCCTTCAGCTATCAGTCTTCACTGAATGAAAACAATATTATGGGCAGGCTTTCATTTATTTGCATATAAAGCAATGGAAATATGTGTTTGATTAAATTATCACATAATAGGGGTAATTTTGAGTTGATTGCACGCTAGCTGTTTTTAACAGCCGTGCAAACGCATAGTTGCCACCCTATGGGGAGTGTATTTTCGCTTTGCAAGTGTGCGAACGCCTGTGCAGCCGAGCTGTGCAAAAACATTTTGTGCAGTTTCAGAGTAGGTCTGAACTTACTCAGCCCTTGCGATCACTTCAGTTTTTTTGGTGACGGAATTGATGTGGTTTGGTTATGATGATTTGCTCACATTAGTGGTGGCAGTTTGTTGATGAATAGAGTTTATCACCTGTAAAAATGTGATTGTTACTGAAATTGCCCATTTGCACTTTGCACTGTGCAACGCTAAAGCTGTTTCAGCCTTTCCACATAGAGATTGTCACTTCTAATTTGTGGAGTTGGCTCCTGAGAATAGGGTAAGAATGCATCTTGACAAACCATTGAGGCCCAGTAATGAAAACCCAAGGCGCTGTTATGCAGTATGTTTAGGGTATGGATCATAAATTACCTCCAGTGGATTCTAACATGGCTTAGATACTTGTTTGCTCTGAATTGGTTAAAGTGGCTCCAATATAAGATACAGATGTAGCCAACTTTATCTTGACTGTTTCTCCGCCGAGACGGGCGTTTAGCCACGCTAAGGCGATAGTTGAGTTTAATCACAGGCAGGCGCGTTGAGACGATCTAGATACTCATCATGCATTACACATCTCCACCACTGTGTGGCTAATGCTCCACTAATCCAGTACTTTCGATCGTACAGTATAGCGGCGGATTGATCTACAGCTCTGGCAATACTGTAGGCGTAACGGGAAGCGGTGGAAAAAGTATGGAGTACAGTACTGTATGTGTATGGAGACGCAACTACAGTAATTGTGTAAAAGGAATAATGTACAGTACAATGTATAAACACCGTGCTTTTTAAAATATAAAATATATGAGCGTCTGAGTTCGCTAATGCATAATGGGAATGGAGGACTAGCAGGAGGCGGAGGAAAACACCGTGCTTTACAAATGCGAGCGTCCGAGTCCTCTAAGGCATAAACCAACAGCAATGGGGCGAGGGCCGGGCGCTGTTTGCAGTACTTTCACACATGAAATTAGAAATCTCTCATGAGGCGTCGTGGGCTAGGGGTGAAGGCTCCCACCTCCCTCACTGGGGGTCCAGGGTTCGAGACATGATGTGCTTTCTTTCTTTTTTTTTTTTTTTTTTTTTTCTGTAATAATGCACTGTATTATTTTATTTCCATTGTAAGACAGTCAATGGAAGAATGCACACAGGTTTCACATAAATCAAAGTACATCTGCAGGAGCGATTCTTTACGCTAAATGCACCCAAACAGCGTGAATGAAATGAGTGTATTCTGGCGCTACCAACTAAGCAAAACAGTACTGTAGATCTTCAGCGTTTGTGCATTGCACAGGACCTGAATTTCCTTCCCTGTGCAGGCCCCCAGGGGGGAAGGGCGATGGGGGTAGGGGGGAGACGATGGAAAATACTGTGCCTTTGAAATGCAATTACATGAGCGTCCGAGTACACTACGGCATACTGTAAACCAACACCAATGGGAAGGAAGTGCCAACCTTATTTTTAATGTGTTCCCGTGACATTCACTTTAACATTTTTTTTTTTCTCTCCAATACAGTACATCCAATGGAAGGATGCACACAGGTTTCACATAAATCAAAGTACATCTGCAGGAGCGATTCTTTACGCTAAATGCAACCTACAGTACGGTACTGTAAGTGAGCAAAATAGTACTACAGTGGGCGTTTGTGTATTGCACATGACCTGCATTCCCTCCCTGTCTACTGCATGATCTGTGCAGGCTCCCATGGGGGAAGGGCAACAGGCTAGCAGGAGGCGGAGGAAAACACCATGCTTTACAAATGCGAGCGTCCGAGTCCTCTAAGGCATAAACCAACAGCAATGGGGCGAGGGCCGGGCGCTGTTTGCAGTACTTTCACACATGAAATTAGAAATCTCTCATGAGGCGTCGTGGGCTAGGGGTGAAGGCTCCCACCTCCCTCACTGGGGGTCCAGGGTTCGAGACATGATGTGCTTTCTTTCTTTTTTTTTTTTTTTTTTTTTTCTGTAATAATGCACTGTATTATTTTATTTCCATTGTAAGACAGTCAATGGAAGGATGCACACAGGTTTCACATAAATCAAAGTACATCTGCAGGAGCGATTCTTTACGCTAAATGCACCCAAACAGCGTGAATGAAATGAGTGTATTCTGACGGACTGTGCATCTTCGGTATTTGTGTATAGCATAAGACCTGTGAAGGCTCCCAGGAGGGAAGGGCGTAGGGCAAGACAGTGGAAAATTTACGGTTTACAATTATTTATATACTGTACGTAAATGATGAATGTCCCTGTGCATTGCTCCATGGCCTGTACAACTTATCCCGGTGTATTTTAAAATGTATACCATCTCTCACTACATATCCGAGCGCTGCCACGTGCTGGGAGTTCACGGTCGGCGGCCATGTTGTCAGGTTGCTAAGCGATCCAGCTCGGTATACCGTAATGTGCATAGACCATTGAGCTAGGGGATTGTGACGCTCCTTCAGCATTGCCCCCTGAACTGTGAAATGTATGCCATATTGTATCTCACTACATATCCGAGCGCTGCCACGTGCTGGGAGTTCACGGTCGGCGGCCATTTTGTCAGGTTGCTAAGCGATCCAGCTCGGTATACCGTAATGTGCATACAGTAGACCTCGCTTATCCCAATGTAATTGAGCTAGGGGATTGTGACGCTCCTTCAGCATTGCCCCCTGAACTGTGAAATGTATGCCATATTGTATCTCACTACATATCCGAGCGCTGCCACGTGCTGGGAGTTCACGGTCGGCGGCCATTTTGTCAGGTTGCTAAGCGATCCAGCTCGGTATACCGTAATGTGCATAGACCTCGCTTATCCCAATGTAATTGAGCTAGGGGATTGTGACGCTCCTTCAGCATTGCCCCCTGAACTGTGAAATGTATGCCATACTGTATCTCACTACATATCCGAGCGCTGCCACGTGCTGGGGGTTCACGGTCGGTGGCCATTTTTTGTGTGCATAGAACTCGCTTATCCACATAGGCCCCTGTGTTTTTAACTACTATATTGAGATGCACATTTCTAGGCCTACAGTATTTAATATACAGTAAGCAGCATTGTTGTTAGGCAATAATTGAAGAATTTACATACAGTACTGACATGTACTGTATGTAATGCTTGTACATCATGTCAGTCGACCCTTATGCTGTACACTACTGTAAGTCTCACAGGGCCCATGCACTTCCAAGGAGGGTTATTTACTGTACTGTATCTGTTTCATACAGGAAACTAATTGCAGTCCATAACACTGAAGTTGTATTTTCAGTACTGTACAGTATACAATACTTAAATTTGAACATCAGGTACTGGATAGTAAACATGTACAGTATTAACTTCTATCATAAAACTCTTATGCATTTTCAGATGTGTAAATTTTAGACTACAGTATTCACAAATGTTTTCTCTCCATACAGGAATTATAGTTGTGCACATTTAGTGCCAGCCCAAAACAGTGTACAGTATGTTCTTGCTGGGAAGGGGCATGGTAACACAATAATACCCGAAGATGAAATGACACAACACAGTACTGCAACTTTATTCACATTATATCATGCAGTGGTGTCTCTTATTCTCATGACATCATATCATAGTACCACATTACTCCTAACAGTAATGCCCCTTATTCACATTACACCTCACCACATTCATCTTTATTTACATTAGACCACAGGTTCTCAAACTCAGTCCTCAGGACCCCACACAGTGCAGGTTTTGCAGGTCTCACAGAATCACAAGTGAAAAAATTAGCTCCACCTACTGTATGGACCTTCTAAAATGTGTCAGTTAGTAATGAATACATCTGTGCACTTGCTGGTTTACCTGCAAAACATGCACTGTGTGGGGTCCTGAGGACCAAGTTTGAGAACCACTGCATTAGACCATGCAGTAGTGCCCTTTCCTTATGTTACACCAGAAAATATTGTAGTACACCTTATACACATACAGTACAGTAATGCCACACATTAGTAATGCATTTCATATTTAAATTTTCTGATTTAATTTCATAGAGCCGCAGTCACTCACAGAATATAGGCATGTACTGTAGCATCTCATTTTATTCTGCAGAAGCTGATTATTCCCGTTTGGCTAGTTTGCCGCCTCTGTACAGTATATCACAATAGAAAAAAGTTATAGTGTCAGTGAAAAAAGCACCTCATGACAGATACTGTACACAAGCTCATGTCTAAATACTGTATACTGTAAGCAGTGACATTAAGGGGTACAGTACTGTACAGTATATGCAATTGCAGTCGAATTCCGGAAGGAATACGGAAAAAATGGACACGGGATCCCCCATCTTTTTAGAACCAGCACCGGGCTCTGCGCCTGGTCCTGGTGCAAAAAATAAGGGGGACAAAAAAAGCGTAGGGGTTCCCCATATTTTTTGAATCAGCACTGGGCTCCACTAGCTGGACAGATAATGCACAGCCGGGGGAGACTTTTATACAGGTCCCTGCGGCCATGGAATTAAATACCCAACTAGTCACACCTGGCCGGAGTACCCTGGAGGAGTGGGGGCCCCTTAAATCAAGGGGACCCCCCTCCAGCCACTCGATTATCTCTATCACCCCTGTGTATTGTAGCTAGGGGATTGTGACGCTCCTTCAGCATTGCCCCGTAGCCTGCAAAATCTGTGCTGTTATTTGCTCCATAGCTGAGTGCCTCCTAGGAGCTACTGTAGGAGTCACAGGCGGTAGCCATTTCAATTGAGTCTGCCCTGCTATAGAATTGTACAGGTATGTGTACATTACCGTACGGTGCATAGAACCTTTACAGTAGAAACTCTCCTGCAGCTTTGGCCTGCTTTACTGTATGTACTGTAAAACTTGTGTTTTGTCAGTTTGCTATGCGACCGAGCCCGGTGTAACGTACAGTACTGTAATGTGCATAGACCTCGCTTACAGTATCTCTGTGTATTTTGGCTAGGGGATTGTGACGCTCCTTCAGCATCGCCCCGTAGCCTGCACAGCTTATGCCATTTCTCATTCCATACCCAACTGCTGCCTGCCACGAGGTGGGGGTTCAGGAGGTGGGGGTTCATGGGTAGTGGTCGTTTTGACAGTGTGCTATGCGATTGAGTCCGGTGTACCGTAATACTGTATGCAATCCTACAGTAGCTTATCCCTCCCCTGTGTATTTTGGCTAGGGGATTGTGACGCTCCTTCAGCATTGCCCCATAACCTGCACAAGGGTTCAGGGGCGGCGGCCATTTTGCCAGTGTGCTACAGTATGTCATCGAGTCCGGTGTACCATAATATGCATACTGTGTATTTTAGCTAGGGGATTGTGACGCTCATTCAGCATTGCCCCATAGTCTGTACAATCTGGACTATTACTTGCTCCGTAGCCTAGGGCCTCTGTGGGGCAAGGAGTCATAGGTGGTAGCCATTTCTATTCAGTCTGCCCAGCTACAGAATTGTATGTGTACTGTGTACGGAGCATAGTACCTTAACCTGCATAGAACCTGCACATTATGGTACACCGGACTCGATCGCATAGAACCGCTCATGCAGCTACTGTATGCCCTGGTTTGCAGTATGTGAATAAAAAAAATAATAAAGTGTCTGAAAAAAACTACAGTAACATGCATTCGTACAGTACTTAAGGAATCGAACCCTGGACTCTGAGTATAGGAAGCGAAACACTTCACCACTTCGCCGCAGACAAATGTATAAATCCGTTGGTTTTGATTATGCTGTAATGGCTACGGGATTAGGACGATAACACTGTAGAAAATTCCTAATCTTGAGAGGCAATAGTGAACTTGTAACACACATCCATTTGCGACAGTGTACACTACTGGTTTTACAGTACTGTGTTTTGTCTGCGGGACTTGCACGCTCACATACAGTATTCATAAAGTATTGTAGATGGATCATATACTGTATGCTGTACTACTGTATTTGCGTCGGTGTCGTACTGTATATACTGTACAGTACTGTATTAAATAATGCAGCGTAATGAGTACAGTATTTGCTGTATGCAGCGTAATGAGACGCCTTAGTAAAGTAGTCCTTATTATGTATGTCAGTATTGTATTTTACGGGAGACCACACGCATGCGCAGTGGTGATTGTAAAAAGCGACATCTGGTGGCTGATCGCAGGTATTACACGTAAAGGTAACGCCAAACGTCAAATGTCTGTCTCCGTGCGATTAGATAGCCTCTCTGTGGCTAGGCGCGCCTCGCTACGCCACAGTACGCTGCGTATGGTCGAACGGGACAACCGCCGCGGCCACTCAAGATAAAGGTGGCTACATCTGTATTAGCTTTGAAAAACATGGTGTATGATGCAGGTTGGCGACAGGGCTGTCTTTTCATATGAGCTCAATGGGCACTTGCCCAAGGGCCCCAGGAGTATAAGGCTGATAGCTGAGGGTCCCCTCTTTACAGGGGTACCAGATTTGTGAAAATCGCCCCTGGGGAACCAGAGATATCTGACTTCAAAGCAGTGGTCCCCATCCAAGCCTGTTAATTGCTCTTCCCAGCCAGATATCTCAGATTCTGTCTGACTTATAGAGTTTTTCTGAGGTTATACTCCAAAAGCTAGGGCTCTCCCTTTTCGGTAGACACTGGCAGCTTGTCTCTATGATGCCTAGAACCAGAGATACAGTATCAGGCTTCCAGAAGCAGGTCCCTGTTCTAGCTCCACATGCCTGGGATGCGGTTTTACGAGTTATTTGTCTAAGGATTGCTCTGGCTCCTGAACTCTGATCCCCAAGTCCCCAGTACCTTCTGAAAGGTTTTTTATTCCATTGAAAGCAAAAAAAAAATCTATTTCCAGGAACTGGAGATATCTACAGTTAAGAAAGCTGCCCTCCCACCGGAAAATGATGAATATTAAGCCCACTCCACTATCCACCCCTCCCCTGCGTATTGAACACCCCCCACCACCCTGGAAGTCATGTAGCAAGGTCCCTTTCATTCAGCTCAATTTCCCTCCCCATCCCCCCCTTCTAAAGTTTAGTGTTCTCCCTCTCATCCCATCTGTGCAGTTAACCAGTAATTAGCAGAAATTACTGCTCCAGGTCCTACATGCTGAGCGGAAGATAGAACATCCCCTACCACCCGCAGGACATCAAAGCTGCCGCTGATATCATCCCCCACCCCTACCGCTGTAGGATGGGTAGGGTCCCAGTGCATTGCTTTGCCCAGGGGCCTACACTGCTGTTAAGACGGCCCTGGTTGGAGATGCAGTACTGTGTTTATTTTGCATAATTGGTGTTCTGATTCCTCAATTCTTATCAATAATAGGAGGCAGCAGAGTGGTCTGTGTAATGTAATACCTGTTATCGCTTTGATATTTGAATACAATTGTAACATTTGCTGTTACATGTTACATATATTTTTCAGCAGTTGAATTGACGGGTTCACTACGATATGCCGGCGGCAGGGCTCCTGGCGACCAGCATACCGACGCCGGGAGCCAGACCGCCGGCTTACCGACAGTGTGGCGAGCGCAAATGAGCCCCTTGCGGGCTCGCTGCGCTCGCCACGCTACGGGCACGGTGGCGCGCTACGCGCGCCACACTATTTTATTCTCCCTCCAGGGGGGTCGTGGGCCCCCACAAGGGAGAATAAGTGTCGGTATGCCGGCGCCGGTATACTGTGCGCCTGGATCCCGTCAGTCGGCATAGAGAAGACCACCCGAATTGACTGCTGGTCTTTGATACAGTGTAGCGGTGTGCAGCTGAGCAAGACACATAGGATTTTTATCATACTTGCTAATTGTGTGCATCTTGTTATCACCACATTTATACTATATGAATCCATACTATCAGTTTTGTGATACAATCATGTTTTCTAATCGCATGTCCATTGGTACTTACCACCAATAGGGTTGTCGATATATCTTACACTAGCCATTGTCCTGGGTACATATCCGCTTTTGACAATCCCAGTCAAATGTTTTTTAACCTTTTTTTTTTATTTTTGTATCTCCTATGTTTTTGAACAAGTACAATTCTCTTTAACATTTTGTTTTCTATTATTATTCTGTACTCTGACCAATGATCCTTTGCCTAACGCTGGCAGCAGATCCATTCTAATTTTCACTCATCTATGCTATCATTCCTACAAATTTCCTATGTGAACTCTCATCAGTGATCCCAGAGCGACTAGGGTATTTGTACCCCTACTATCATACCATACTGTAAACGCCCGATTCCGTCCGGTCTTGGAAGTAAAGCAGTGCAGGCTTGGTCAGTACTAGGGTGGGTGACTCCCTAGGAAGACCAAGGGGTATATTCAATTGAAGTTGGATCCGTTCCGACATTCATTTGTCGGAATGGATCCGACATGGGTGGGGAAGCCAATCCCGGGCCATTTTTTCAGTCCCGGGTATCGGGATTGAAAAATGGCCAATCCCGGGATTCCCTGGATACCCAGGATTGGCTTTTTGCTATGGGGCCAACCCACCCGCTCACCCCGCACACATAACTCACCATATATCGGGGGCCACATAACTAACCATATACCGGGGGCGGGTGGGGAACATCCTCTGATCGCTGCTGGCGGCTCCCTGCAGCAGCTGACGGCGCAGTGTGACCTCTCACGCTGCGCTGGGGAGCCAGAACAAGGAAGCCGGGCAGCCTCTGAGCGTCCTGTGGACGCTCAACGCTGATCCCTCAATCCCCGGGATTGGAGCTTCCAATCCCGGGATTGAATCCCAGCCATTTTTAGACCTAAATCCTGGGATCCCACCGACCCCGATCCCGCGATTGGCCACCATGGACATGGGCTATTCAATGTCATCTCAATTTGACTTTAAAAAAAGGCGAATTGAGATGCGGGAGCTGAGACGGGGGAGAGCCGCAGGCAGACTGGGACAGCAGCGCTACAGCAGCAGCTATATAGCTGCTGCTGTAGCGCTGCTCTCCCCCATCTGCCCGCGGCTCTCCCCCGTCGCCCCTCCCCCGTCTCTGCCTCTCCCCATTCCTGTATCACAGCCGCCGCTCACGGCAGCGTCCACCCGGCTCCAGCAAGCGAGGTCTCGCTTCCTGGAGCCGGGAGGATGCTGCTGTGAGCGGCGGCTGTGCCACATCCTCCGGCGTTGCTCTCCCAGTCTCCGGCGTTGCTCTCCCCATCTCCGGCGCGGCTCTCTCCGTCTCTGCTCCTGCATCTTACTTCAACTTTTTTTACAGTCGAATTGAGATGGTCGAAAAGGGGGTCAAAACCTGACGTTTTGGCCCCGTTTTCGACACAAGCACACGGATCGGCAGCTATTCCGCCAATCCACGTGCTTTTCAACAAGTCGAATAATTTGAGGTTAGAGTGAATAGGTCGGAACCCCTTTCGACCTAAAAAAGTCGAAAACTGCCGTCTTTTCAACAGACTGCAGCTTTCGACTTCAATTGAATATACCCCCAAGTGTAGTAGAGGCTGCAGTTATCTATATGCTCTGAGCCTAACGCTGACAGCAGATTCACCTTTCTTTTCTAACGGCCTTTATATCTATACCCATCATCTATTGTACTGTTCATTCATTATAATAGTTTTCCCAGTGACTTCCTCATCGCAATTTCCGGCTATTTGTACAATCCATACTTGTTCACACAGTAGCAAATATACCTTATTTGTAGGTTCATACAATACCTATTCTTGGTTTCGGTGACCGGTACTGATTACTAATATCACATATTTGGTTCCCCTATTTAGGGTTTACAAGCATCTGCTAATAAATGAGAGACCACTAGAGTGATGGATTTTTAATTATTTTGTTTCATTATTGTTGTTGTTATTGCTATGTTGGATACACCAAATGTTTTATTTTAACAATGCATCATTAAATCTTTATGTTTTAATATTTCAATACTATAGTCTTCTTTTGACTGTTTCCAAGAGTGCACCCAAAAAAAGAGTTTTCTTTCTTTCTTTCTCTTCTTGTATAACTGTCAAGTACAACACTGACTCAGGGTGCACCACCAATACATTAACTCCTAGGAATTTATCCTTAGTATTTATTTACATTTTGGTTTTCTTATGTTGGTAAGCATAATATCATTGGTCAAGTGCGGTATCTCCCACCATTTTCACTGGAGATGTAGTAATACCGGTATGATTCGGGCTGGCGTTTAAGCATCATTTGGTAAACTTTCCAGTTAAAGTTAGCAGTCTTAAGGCAGTGTTATATCCTACAATCATCTGCGGATTATTCTAGCAGCTTCTAGACAGCTGTGAACATAATGTGCCCTTGGGAAGATGGAAAGCATGAAGATGCCCACTGGATGACTTCAAGCATTAATCCCTGCAAATGTCGTATTTATGTTTTTCAAATAACATTGTCTTCTAATGTGTGTTATTACTTGAGGATCACACTGTTGGAAATATAAAAGATTACTTTTTTAATCATCGTTTAAACATTTCTCTGCAAGAATCTCCAAGTAAATCCATAAAATGATTATAAACAAACATATATCATAATCAAAATATTACTATGCACCTGAAGCTCCCTGGGTGTATTTTTCCCCCCCATTTTCCGTATTTGTATATATTTTATATTTTTATTTTATTTTTTATTTATCTTGTTACCTTTTTTTTTTTTTAAATTGTGTTGTACATAATTTTGTCCTTGGCATCCACACATACTAAATATCATACTCCTTTTCCACTAGCTCTAAAAACACGGGTAAATGTGCGGGGGCGCGCATTTACCCGTGTTTTTTCCTAGTGGAAAAGGGTCCCCCTGCAAATTCCTGGATCAAGTGATCCGGGAATCCTACCCGGGTAGCTTGCCGGGTTGAACACGTGTTCAACCCAGTAAGCTGTGTAGTGTAAACGGAAGCCGTGTCGGGGCGACACGGCTCCCGTTCACAGTGAACGGAAGGGTGAATGGAAGGGCGGCGCTGGGAGATCGCCGCCCCTGCCGCATCAGCAGCAGCGTCACCAACTCGGCAATATACCAGGTTGGTGGAGCTAGTGTAGAAGGGGGATGTAGCACGAGTCGCAGCCGTGTCAGGCTCCCGGCTGCGACCCGTGCTACAAGTGGAAAAGGGGTATTAGAGTCATGCATTGCTGTAATTGACATAGGGCGGTATCCATCCATAACGGTGTACTCTCTTGATAACACTTTACAGGGATTTTATCTCCTTAGAGAACCTCAAATCACATGGGTGTCCTTTTTTATTTTAGAATTACTGTGGCTCCTTGGTATTGGATAAATAGAAATTGTCTGGGAAGGAAAACCATCAGACTCTCACAAAACAAATCTTACATTTTTGGAATGGTTCCCCATTGCTCCTTTAGAAATCATCTTAAGTGTTAGGCTATCCAGCCGTCTCCTCTCCCTGATAAACACTCCTTCCTTGCCCCATACACCAGTGGCATAAGCTAGTGGTACATCACCTACATACAAAAAGTTCTGCCAACTGAACCAAGGGTCCTGGCCCACCAGTTCCAAAATGTGGGAGGAATGCACTCTTTACTCCATAAAAACATGCTGAAAAAATGAACATAAACGCATTTACATACACTTAGAAATACAAACATTGAAATGAGACACTAGGTCAACCAATCATTTCTTCTTCTTACTATAAAATCAACCATGTTTCAGTCACATTTCAGAGGTAATAATAAATAATGAAAAACTTTGATTTGAAGTGAGACTGTATTTGTACCAGTAATTTCTTTTGCTGTTCCCCAGATATGTAATTTAATACATTTATGCTCAATGCTGTAAATGGTATATATAGATATAGCGCATGGCACAGGGAGAACTGGAACAGACATTGCAACAGAGCAATTAAGAAGCTTTTGTCATGTAAACGGCCCCCAGAGTAAACGCTTATCAATTACATTTACATGATTTTCCAGCAGAAAGCTCTTTTCCTGAAATTGCTTTAGGAAATGATTTTGATTTTAACAGAGTACAGCAGTTATGAAAGGTGCCTCAAAGCACAGGGCTAATTGTTGTGATAAGCTGCCATTTTGTGTTCTTGTTTGTATTTGGCACAGTTTAAACATTCTGAGTCTGAGCATCTCTCCACTGAGATGTTTCTGTTCCTGCTTGGGTCACCCAAACAGTAATAAATAAGCTAGCTCTGTGGAAATAAGCATTCACACAATACTCGCACAAACACCACTAAATAAATGTGAATATTGGACCAGTACCACATGGCTACGCTGATAATATAAACAAAGCTTGATGGCATGGATGGTGCTTGCAATAGGCTCTCAATTTTCAGTGTGTCCTTGGACCAAGAGTGTGTCAGGTTCTATAGTAATTTAAATGGATTTGGTAAATATAATCAGTTTTCGCAATGTCAACATTCATCATAATGATATGAGAATGTCGACATTCAGCATGTCAAAGTATGTTATGTTGACATTGTTAGCATATTGACATGTCAATAACCCTAATGACATCCCTAACCCTAAGCCTCCTGGAAATGTTCAATGAACATGTTGATATTATGTAGCAGATTCAGTCCCAGATTTATCAAGCCATGCAGAGTGATAAATTGCATGGTGATAAAGTACGAACCAATCAGCTCCTAACTCATTTTTCAAACCCAGCCTGTAACATGGCAGTTAGAAGCTGATTGGCTGGTACTTTATCATTAAACCCAGAGCGTTAATTGCACAGTACACACCATGGCTAACTGAATCTGCCCCTGTCTGTGTCGACCTTTCTGATGACATTCTGCCAATGTCAACTTTTTATGCAGCTGTTGACATTAATGTTGTTGACATTTTAGCCATGTGGACATCATCACTGTCGCATTACCTACAGCAGGGCCGTAACTAGGGTGGGGCTAAGGGGGCATGTGCCCCGGGTGTAGGATTTGAGGGGGCGCCGAGGAGTTACACGAGGAACAGGGGTTTTGTTTTTTTGTTTTTTACCAGCAGGGCTCTGCTGCTCCAGTGAGACAGCAGATGTCTCCCGGGGCAGTATTTCAGACCCACCTGTCTGTCCACAGCTGGCTCTGACGCTGTGCGGGTGAGCTCCAGTACCTGGGATCTCTCCTATACCGGCTAGTGTCTTAAACTCTCTTCTTTGCCATGCAGTGCTGCAACTAGCGTGTGGTGAACTGTGCAAGCTATAGAAGCGAGTTGTTGGTGCTGTGTTTTTAAGCAGACTATGATCCCGGCTGCCTGCCCTGCACCAACAGATAACAAGCTGCCGCCTACACACTATTGAGAGGACACGTTGTAGGTGTAGTGATGTAGTTCAGTGTGTAGGGGATGTAGTATATTGATGCAGTGCAGTGGATATGGGAATGTAGTGCAGTGATATAGTGCAATGTATGGGGGGACACAGGGGGGCATGTAGTGGAACATGCTGCTGGGGAGGCATGTGACGCTTAGGGCATTTGGGGCACATATGGGAATATTGTCCAATAGTGTGCCCTGTTTTTAAATTTTTTCGATAATATGTTTATTTTAGTCTGACAGTGTTTGTTTGTGTGCATGTTGTTGTTGTCTTTTTTTTTTTTGGGGGGGGGGAGCAAATTACCGCCTTGCCCCGGGTATCGAAAATCCTAGTTTCAGCCCTGCCTACAGTAAGGGGTATATTCAATACCTGTCGGATCCTTTCCGACGGAAAGGATCCGGCAGGTCAGTATTCAATTCTGCGGCCTTACTCAACAGGTTTGGCCCGTTCCCGACAATACCAATCCGACTTTTTTTTAAAGTCGAATTGACATTGTCGGAAACGGGGCTAAAACCTGTCGGGTTTGGCCGTGCTTCCGACAGAATGCGTGGATTGTGACAATCCACGTGTTTTTTTGACAACTCGGGAATTCCCGATTTGTCTGAAAAAAACAGCCGGCATTGAATAGGTCGGAACCCCTTCCGACCTAAACCTGTAGGAAACTGACGTCTTTTTGACAGGACGGCAGTTTCTGACAGGTATTGAATACACCCGTAAGTGTCTCTTTCCTTATCTTACAATCAAATTGTGCAGCGTCCCAGGATTGTTGCTGTAAGCGGTTACTGTATGTGTGCACTGACGGATATCTGACATAAAGCAAATCTTGGTGGAAGCTGCTGGTCACTGGCAAACTGCTGTCAACAAAGCCTGTGATGTTTCATGGCTTTTCTAAGCAATACCTACAGTAGCACATAGGTTCTTTGCTGATAATTCTAGAAAACAGCTTCCCAGTTGTACTACAAGTAATAAATTATATTATTAGAAAACCCATATTTTCCTGTCTTGTTAATCCCCAAACCTTCTGCTAATGACAAGTGGAGCTGGACATGGCAGGGCAGAGTACAGGGCCGTTTAACCTTAGTGTATTTTATATTTGATGTGTATTATATATCTTTGTGTACGTGTCTTGTCACATATCTTTAAGGCAGACTCTTTGCTTGGTGGAGAAAAGTGATTTTACCACCTCTTAGGTGATGGCATTAACAGTTCCATTCAGTGTAATTCCATTTGCTGAACAGACATACCTGTAGCCTGCAGTAAGACTATAATGATATTATAAACGACACATTTGAAATCGAAAAAGCCCTAATGTTTCCTTTCTTCCTCGAGTTACTTAAGACCGAAGATTTCTGAAACCTTCTAAAGAGGACAATTGGAGGTGTTGCCCATAGCAACTAGTGATGTGCACCAGACATTTTTCGGGTTTTGTGTTTTGGTTTTGGATTCGGTTCCCCGGCTGTGATGTGGATTCGGACGTGTTTTGGCAAAACCTCCCTGAAATTTTTTGTCGGATTCGGGTGTGTTTTGGATTTGGGTGTTTTTTTACAAAAAAACCCTCAAAAACAGCTTAAATCATAGAATTTGGGGGTCATTTTGATCCCATAGTATTATGAACCTCAATAACCATAATTTCCACTCATTTCCAGTCTATTCTGAACACCTCACAATATTATTTTTAGTCCTAAAATTTGCACCAAGGTCGCTGGATGACTAAGCTAAGCGACCCAAGTGGCCGACACAAACACCTTGCCCATCTAGGAGTGGCACTGCAGTGTCAGACAGGATGGCAGATTTAAAAAAATAGTCCCCAAACAGCACATGATGCAAAGAAAAAAAGAGGTGCAATGAGGTAGCTGTGTGACTAAGCTAAGCGACCCAAGTGGCCGACACAAACACCTGGCCCATCTAGGAGTGGCACTGCAGTATCAGACAGGAATGCCCTTCAAAAAATAGTCCCCAAACAGCACATGATGCAAAGAAAAAAAGAGGTGCACCAAGGTCGCTGGATGGCTAAGCTAAGCAACCCAAGTGGCCGACAAACACCTGGCCCATCTAAGAGTGGCACTGCAGTGTCAGACAGGATGGCAGATTTAAAAAATAGTCCCCAAACAGCACATGATGCAAAGAAAAAAAGAGGTGCAATGAGGTAGCTGTGTGGCTAAGCTAAGCGACCCAAGTGGCCGACACAAACACCTGGCCCATCTAGGAGTGGCACTGCAGTGTCAGACAGGATGGCAGATTTAAAAAATAGTCCCCAAACAGCACATGATGCAAAGAAAAAAAGAGGTGCAATGAGGTAGCTGTGTGACTAAGCTAAGCGACCCAAGTGGCCGACACAAACACCTGGCCCATCTAGGAGTGGCACTGCAGTTTTCTAACGAGAGGATGAGTGCTTCCATCCTCATGTGAATCTGAACCACTAGCCATGAACATAGGCCAGGGCCTCAGCCGTTCCTTGCCACTCCGTGTCGTAAATAGCATATTGGCAAGTTTACGCTTCTCATCAGACGCTTTTAATTTTGATTTTTGGGTCATTTTAGTGAACTTTTGTTTTTTGGATTTTACATGCTCTTTACTATGACATTGGGCATCGGCCTTGGCAGACGACGTTGATGGCATTTCAACGTCTCGGCCATGACTAGTGGCAGCAGCTTCAGCACGAGGTGGAAGTGGATCTTGATCTTTCCCTATTTTACCCTCCACACTTTTGTTCTCCATTTTTTAATGTGTGGAATTATATGCCAGTAATATATCAATAGCAATGGCCTACTGTACCGTACTGCTATATATTATATACTGGTGGTCAGCAAAATTATGCACTGTCCTACTATATATACTGTGCAAAAGTTAAATGCACCACAGGTATGGATGGATAGTATACTTGACGACACAGAGGTAGGTAGAGCAGTGGACTACTGTACCTTACTGCTATATATTATATACTGGTGGTCAGCAAAATTATGCACTGTCCTACTATATATACTGCGCAAAACTTAAATGCACCACAGGTATGGATGGATAGTATACTTGACGACACAGAGGTAGGTAGAGCAGTGGACTACTGTACCGTACTACTATATATTATATACTGGTGGTCAGCAAAATTATGCACTGTCCTCCTACTATATATACTGCGCACAACAACTAAAATGCACCACAGGTATGGATGGAAAGTATACTTGACGACACAGAGGTAGGTAGAGCAGTGGACTACTGTACCGTACTGATATAATACTGGTGGTCACTGGTCAGCAAAATTCTGCACTGTCCTCCTACTATATACTACAATGCAACACAGATATGGAGCGTTTTTCAGGCAGAGAACGTATAATACTGGTGGTCACTGGTCAGCAAAACTCTGCACTGTCCTCCTACTATATAATACTGGTGGTCCCCAGTCCCCACAATAAAGCACACTGAGCACAGATATTTGCAGCACACTGAGCACAGATATTTGCAGCACGCTGAGCACAGATATTTGCAGCACACTGAGCACAGATATTTGCAGCACACTGAGCACAGATATTTGCAGCACACTGAACACAACTGAGAGAACGCTGCACACGTCCTCTCCCTATCATCTCCAATGCACGAGTGAAAATGGCGGCGATGCACGGCTCCTTATATAGAATACGAATCTCGCGAGAATCCGACAGCGGGATGATGACGTTCGGGCGCGCTCGGGTTAACCGAGCAAGGCGGGAAGATTCGAGTCCGCCTCGGAACCGTGTAAAATGGGTGAAGTTCGGGGGGGGGGGGGGGCGGATTCCGAGGAACCGAACCCGCTCATCACTAATAGCAACCAATCAGATTCTACTTATCTTTTATCTAGTGCATTCTATAAAATGATAGCTAGAATCAGATTAATGGCTATAGGCATCGCTTCTACATGTCTTCTTTAGGGGGTCTATATAAATCTCACCCCGAGGGTCAAAACAGTGGTACTGTGGAAGAAACAATGTAATAAGGAAATGTCCCAATATTCAAGCAGATCAAACACTGGACTGGTTACATTCTCCCCTTATATGTCTGTGAGTCTTCTAAAGGGTTTAATAGTCCTGGATTCCGGGACAACAGACAATTCTGAAAGAGTATCTCTTACCTGGTTGTAATCTGGGCAGGGACATTCAGGGCAATATGTGTCATGTATCACATAGGGGCTGAGAATTTGGCTGCAATTCACATATGTTCTATGCCGGAGCTTGGGGCCGGTGTAGCTTGCGTTACTCAATAGAAGCCTATTAGCGTCTCTTCACAAATCCCTGATTACCAGCATCCCACGTGGCCGCCGCGCCAGTCTGCGCATGCGCAGAATGGCTCCCGGGTCCTAAACCTGTAATCTGGAGAGCTGTCCTTTGCGATTTTTATTGCATTTCTAAGCACATACTGGTGTAATTAACGGCAGTATGTACCCGATATGTGGGGGTGTGTACCGTATCACAGATGTAATGCTTAGTACATCCCGCCCTTTGTATTTAATTAATTTAGCCCCTTAGCGCATGCATAGCAGCATTTATTAACGCAGTTTGCATGAACATTGGAATAACAATACTCTGCAAAGCTCTCCCAGTATGAGATGCCTTTTGCGTTGTGAGGATTTCCGAGGGGACATGTAGAGCGATGTATTGGATCCCTCTCCAGGGATTTGTGCATAAAGAAGCTTCTATAGGCAACGACATCTATAGATGGAATCAGGTACACGCTTGATACACATGGGGATTGTGGCAAACCTCGGAAAACAGCAGTTATGTCCTTAATAATAATGCGAATAGCATCTAACACATCTCTAGAAGTATCTGCAAACAACTGAAAATACTAAATCATGACAAGACTGAGCCCCCTTTAGTGCAAACCCCCTCGGGAAAACAACCTCAATAGTTTGTGTACTCCAGGACTATCAGGGCTATCCCACCGGAGTCTGGTCAGATGGGAGACTAGCAGTTGGGTCAGTTGGGAGTAATGGAAAGTAGGCAAGTATACATGTATATCATGCTTGCCATCTTTCTGGCTGCCCCCTCAGCTCACCTATGCGGGGTTCGTGGTGCGGCAAAGTGGGCAGCGCATGTGGGTGTAATTGCATCATCCTGGCCCACAACAACAACTACTGGTATTATGAAGCATGTGGCCTCGGGCAGCCCCCGAGAGTCTAGCACACTCTTTTGGGCATACAGGAGAGCCACCTGATTTTTGTGAGCCCCGAAGATGTTCCTGGAGAGTAGGCAAGTACGTTTTACACTTTTACAACTTATTGCACAAGAAGTTACCATCAGCAATATACTCTGAAATACAGTAAGCTCAATTATGCTAAATTATTTGCAACACTGTAAAAAAAGATATGTGCTGCATCATCCATTGTAGAAACCAAAATAAGCCTCTCTCTCTTTTCTGTACCAGAAAATCCCATATGTCTAGAAATGTTTAATTAGGAGCTGCATCTTATATTTTGTTATATTTCAATGTGTTGTTATTTTTTTAAATTGCACACATACTGTATCACTGCGATTGGGAGATTTAATAAATGTGCTGACTATATTTATAGTGGGTTCCAGTCTATAGATAGACAGTCATTAGGTAGACACCATATGGTCGACAGTCAAAAGTCCGACAGGGTGATAAGTCAGACACAAAAAATAAATAAATAAATAAATAGTTTTTCTGTGTTTTTTTTACAACTTTTGCCTCATTTACTATCCATGTCACAAACTATTACCTTTTAGTAAAGTTGTGGCAAGTAAAGCGGAGCGAGACAATGACCCCGAAGCATGGCGAGCGTAGCGAGCCCACAAGGGGACAAATTTCACCAAATTTGGGTTAAAAATTTGTACAAACACAAAAAATAAATACAAAAATTTGTGTCTTACTTATGACCCTGTCTGACTGTTGACCCTTTTTGACTGTTGACCATATGGTGTCTACCTAATGACTATCTTTTAACTGTCTATGTGCTATACCACACCCGGGTTATGGTCGTTAGGTCGACACTCATTAGGTCAACAATGCCATTAGGTCGACATGAATGTTAGGTTGACATGTACTAGGTTGACAGGTCAAAAGGTCGACATGAGTTTTAAAAAATATATATTTTTTGGAATTTTTCATACTTAACGATCCACAAGGACTACGATTGGAACAGTAATCTGTGCCGAGTGAGGCACCTTGCCCGAAGCATGCCATGCGAGGGGACACGGTGCACTAATATGGGTTCCCCGTCACTTTACGGAGAAAACTACACCAAAAACAATCAAAAACCTCATGTCGACCTAGTACATGTCAACCTAACGTCCATGTCGACCTAATGCATGTCGACCTAATGGCAATGTCGACCTTCAGTGGTCAACCTGAGTGTTGACCTAAGTTGGATTGACCCATACCTCCACACCCATTTATAGTGGAGCCACTTAATTTTGTGTTAGTTGTAGTGCATAGTGAAGTTAGCTTTAATCAGAGAAAAGCAAACTCGGAGTAGCAAAATTAGATTGCAAATACATTTGCATCTTTGGGACTTATTCAGCGCATACTTGCCTTTCGGCCCCCTGGAAGAGTGTGCAAGTATCCGGCCGAATGCCACCCGCCCTCATCCCACCCCCCAAACACCCCGCATCTCCCACCAACCCCCCACATTCCTCTGTCCAAAGTGGGCAGTCCGGCAGTTTGATGACGCGATTCACATCATCATGGCCCCGCCCTCTGCCTAGCAATGCCGGTAATCTCTGCATTACATAACGGGGCCACGATGATGCGATCTGCGGTTCCGTCCCCTATACATTGACCATCATCCCCGCGACCCCCATGAGGCACCACACCTCCTGGACCTGGCTGTCCCCTCTCAGAGTGGGCAGCCAGAATGTCGGAAAGTATGATTCATAGTGGGTAGCATATACCAATCTCGAGCTGCAAATCTTTTTCGCTTGGCTGCAGCACCCTCCCCTTGTCGTACCTGGGTGAGTTGAGAATGGATTCCGACTGGAAGGGTCTGCGTGCATTCACAAAATGTGAAAATTAACAGTATAACAGTACACAATGCAATCACATTACAGTTAGTGGCCACTTAGAACAGATAATACTGTAAATATCCAACTGGTGCATATGCAAGTATAAAATATTTTAGAATATATGTGCTGGCTTCCCCATCCCCAACTCAAATATGAGGAATTCTCTGTGTAAAACAAATGTGTATTTCAACATAGAATAATTTTGAAAACACTGTTGTATCATGTATTTTCATAAATGGGTATGTTTTCATAATGTCTGACCTATCGCATGTAGTCATCATCATTATTAACTTAATACTTACACCATGGTCAAGTCACATTAGGGATGGCCATCGATGGTGCCATTGATGGAAAACATCGATGGTGTAAAACCATCTGAGAGGGATCCATCGATGGTTTTACCCATTGGTGGTCATCCCTGCATTACTGTGCAATGAAATGCGAGCCAATCAGAGCATGGGGGTGTAGCTTAGTGGGTGTCAGGAGGTGGGGCTAAGCTCCGTGACCTGACACTTTGAGAAAAAAAGCAAAAAAACAGTTCAGTAGCACTGAACCATCGATGGTAGGAAACCATCTGGTTCTCCCCCATCGATGGTAAAAGTATTCAACATCGACCATAAACCATCGATGAATTTGAATAATCGATGGTAGATGGCCATCCCTAAGTCACAAGCAACTCAGAAATCCCCCCTCCCAGGAGGCTGTGTTTGAAACTTTTTGGCGGCCATTTTAGTTGCACTTCACAACTGTACTCCCGCGCCATACATTTACACCTCCCAATCATCACAATTGTGGTGAGATAGTCCTGCTTTTCAGGCACTGTCCCACCAGTATCCTGCGGTGGGTAGGAGGTTGGGAGGCCCCCTCTCACCAATGCCATATGCATGCATGCAGTATCTATTTATAAGATGAAACACTGCAACTGTGCCTTTAAGTGGAGATGGTGGAATACTGTACTGTGCCTTTAAGTTGAAACTCGTGGAAATACTGGATATCAATGGCAACACAAATGTAATCCAAACTGGGTAACAAAGAAACAGAGTTTTTACAGGAACCAAAGTACAAGGGTTACCTTTAGGGAGCTCAGCTTCAAAGCTCACACTGAGCTGTGTGTGACACGAGGAACTGGCCCAGTTCCCAACTCAGTCTCCCGACTTATACTTCCTGGTCCTTGGTGATTGGTGAGCAGTGTCAGGTGATGCAGAGAGTCTCAGGCTGGCAGAGGATTGGACAGCTCTGGATAAGGTGAACAGTCACTGTCATATGAGTACTCTAGCATAGGCTGTGATGTGGAGTGAGGCCTAGCTGGCCGAGAGAACACTGAAGCATGAACTTCTGCAAAACATAGGATGCTGGCTTTTAGGCCTAAACTTCAGAGTGCTGAATTCAGACTCACACAGGAGATCACCACAGGTGGAGCTCGTTAACTATTACCTTCCAGGCAGAGAACTCAGGAAACTCATGGTATTGGCAAGCTGTTTATCCCAGTGAGCAGAAAGATGCAGGATCCAAGACAGAGATGGCAGAGGTAAGTCACCAAATATGAAAACTACAGTCAGGATTGTGACAGGTTTAATCTTGGGTGTAAAATGTAATACCAACTTGAGGATAACCCAGAAGGTGATAAAAAAGAATTGTCCACTTGTAAAGACAAATCCAGCCCTGGGTAAAGTGCTTTTTAAGCCACCACTCTTGAGTATCAGGAGAGGATCAAATTTGAAGGATATCTTATATAGGACATGCCCCAACAATGATCAGCTAAGAAGCTTTACAGCTAAGAAGAAGGGGTGTTTTAGCTGCTTGGGCTGTACGACTTGCCGCTCACTTATCACAGGAAATAGTTTTGCCCATCCACAAAGTGGTAAAAGTATTTTTCTTAACCGTCTATGATGCCAGTTGGATCATGTGATCTATTATCTTTTATGCCCTTGTGGGCTGATGTGCGTGGGAAAAACAACACGTACATTTCGTGAACTTATGACCCAACATAGGTCGGATATCCGTCTAGCATACTGTATGAGAAAAGCAAGACCGATAAACCTGTTGAGGCTCATTTTTTATCCAATGGACATCGGTTAACATCGCTTAGATGATCATTGACTGGATCCCCCCGAGTAAAAGGGGAGGTGATTGAGGCCTGGCATTATTGCATCGAGAGTCAAGATGGATCCATAAGTTGGGGACATTAGCTCCAAAGGGACTCAACTAATACAATTCTTTAAGCATCTTCTTGTGAGATACTAATGATCCCTTTGCTGTACTTTTTTTGATACTTTTTGTTATTTTTCTGCCCAGGGTGTCTTTCAATTTAAATGTATCTTTTTGTTTATTTGTGTGAGTGTGTATGCATTTTATATGTATGCATGTTTTGATAACTTTTGCTATGTAGTTTTTATGTGTATTTTATGTGTTTATACATTCAAGGCTGTTGGTTGCACTGTGCGCTGCGCTTTATCATTATATTACCTATACTTTATTACATATGAATATTGTGGGTTTACCCTACTTGTTTTATTGTGGAACGCATATTATTGAGCTGGAACGCAGATACTTCCTGCTTAAGGCTGCACATGCTCAGTGTAGTAAGTTGTCACATGGGGCGGAAGCTCCGGTAGCGCTATTTTGTTGAATACTATGTGTGGAACGCACGCCGCGATACTTCTGGCTGTGGTGGATTGCAGACCAGAAGTTGCTCCAGATTGCTGGTCTGCAGTAGTGGTTTTTAGCCGCTTCTATATGTGATACTGTAACGCCTTTAGCTATGTGATATGAGCGCTTGACTATGGCTCCATAGAACCCTTTTCCATATGGTATTTCAACAGTTTATGAGGTGCAATGTTCCTTTTGTTCTGATCTTCCGTGACATGAAGTGATGTAATCAGGAAGTTAATTACTAGGGGTATTTGAGGATGCCCAGCGCACAGTGATTTGCTCTAATGTGTAACTCTACATGGATGTATTGTCCTGATGACGGCCATGTTCTGTGGTCGAAACGTCGACATGATAATATGACCTGACTTGTGTTTTGATGGTAAAGTAAACTGATTTGTTTAAAAAAAGTCCCTGGTGAGTGCACTTTCTCTGGATTTTGCTATATATATATGGATGCTACTGCTAGCATTAAGGAGCACCCCAGGCGTTTGTGACTTCTTCAGTGTGTGCCAACACATATATTTATTTATCCAAAGAACTCTGCACTCTCAGTGAAGTACTTGTAATGCTGGGTCCTTGTGCTGCAATAACACAATTCCACTGTTGCCAATGTAGCAAACTGCATGTCACTCCAGGCTTAACCTATGCTGAATAAAAAAGCATAGGTTACATTTTGTAGTCATGCCAGACTACAACAGCTTTGCCTGATCTTGATGACGGGACCAAACAGGGTCCATAAACGAGCCCACGTTGTATAGACAGGCTGTTTATTTATACAAGTTGTAACCCTTTGTTCTCATGGCTACTAAAGGGGGGTACTCATGGAGCAATATTCTAAGCAATCTGACTAGATTGCTTAGAATTTAAGCATGATCGCTCCGTGTGTACCCCTACAGCGATAGCGATGCGCAGCCCCGTGCATCGCTATTGCTGGTGCTAGATTGGCCTGCCGTGCAGGCCAATCTAGCAGGTCGCTCACTTCACCCGCTGGGTGAAATGAGCGGCCCCCCCATCTCCCCCCGCACGGTCAGCGCACATCGCGCTGTGCTGAGCGGGGGGAGAGATGTGTGCTGAGCGGTTCGCTCAGCACACATCTCTCCCACATCGGCCCGTCTATATGGGCCCTTAGTATTAAAGAAACTTTTTTCTCAATCCTGGAATGACATGCGGTTTGCTACATTGGCAACAGTGGAATTATATATATATATATATATATATATATACAGGTTGAGTATCCCATATCCAAATATCCGAAATACGGAATATTCCGAAATACGGACTTTTTTGAGCAAGAGTGAGATAGTGAAACTTTTGTTTTCTGATGGCTCAATGTACACAAACTTTGTTTAATACACACAGTTATTAAAAATATTGTATTAAATGACCTTCAGACTGTGTATATAAGGTGTATATGAAACATAAATGAATTGTGTAAATGTAGACACACTTTATTTAATGCACAAAAATTATAAAAAATATTGGCTAAAATGACCTTCAGGCTGTGTGTATAAGGTGCATATAAAACATAAATGTATTCTGTGCTTAGATTTAGGTCCCATCACCATGATATCTCATTATGGTATGCAATTATTCCAAAATACGGAAAAATCCGATATCCAAAATACCTCTGGTCCCAAGCATTTTGGATAAGGGATACTCAACCTGTATATATAAAATCACATGTTTATTGTTTACGTTAATAATATTTTACTCTCTACTTCTAAGACTAAAGGTTTAATTAAGGTCTTGTACTAGCAAAGTATGAACACCTAAAGAGCATATGCTAAATGAAAAATATGTACAGACGCAGCACATTTAATATTACACAAAGGTAATCATCTTTAGTTAAGTATAATTTTCCATTTTATAATTAATGTTTATATACAGTATTAATTGACATGCACCTAAAAATGTGCCTGCAGAAGACATTCCATTGAAATGATTAACCTCCACCATCAGGTATAAAAAGCATGTCACTATGTGTGGTTAAAAGATTTGTAGGTACCTACTAAATAGGGAAAGACCCAACGAATGTGCCACCTCCACCCTTACGCTTGTTTTAAATATTGCCTACTCTTACAGAACCTGTGGGAGACGCCAGATTTTACCGGTAGCTCCCCACACCCCCGGAAGAGTGTGCACCCCTCCTGCATCCCACCCAGTTCCTAGTGAAGTGGGCAGAATGGGGCGAATAATACGGAATCCAAAGAGGGGATGGGGCCTAAGTATGCATTTCTATGGCAATTGCATAATTTGACCCCACCCCTATCCAATTATGCGCTAATAGTCCCCAATAGGGGGCAGGGCCTGATTACAGATGGGTCCATGTTTATCTTGACCTTTAATAGGATTAACTGAGACTGGGCAGTCGGATTTAATCCCCTGCTGTATTCTTCTCTGTATTGTATTGCAGCTGAGAACAATAGATGAAGGGTTTATGTTAATAAACCATGTTGTGCCTAGGCGCAGCAAACTAGCCAAGATAACCGTGGACCCATCTGTATGTCCCTGTTGTCGCTCACCTGCGAGAAGAGTGGAGAAGTGTACCAGTGAAGAGGTTGCCCATAGTAACCAATCAGCTTTGAGGTAGCATTTATCAAGTACATTCTATAAAATGATAGGTAGAGGCTGATTGGTTGCTATAGGCAACTTCCCCACTGGTCCACTTCTCCACTCTTTTTTTACGGCTTGATACATCAACTCCACTGTGTTCTGAGGTGGCTTATTGTGTTACATTTTTGGGGGATAGGCTACTCCTGATTTTAATTTAACACTCCCAGACTCCCATGAGAGTTAACGAGATTTGTTTTTTTGCGATCACACACACTTCCTTAAAGAAATTGGCATTTTGGGGCCTTGATCATGTGATTTTCTGTAAATCATGGCCCCGCCTCCCACCACTACACACTGTGGTATTGTTCAGCATGGAGCTGCTATAGTGCAGTTCACAGCACCTTCCACCTTGACATCACCCTCCAAAATCTCAGCATGGGGGGTGTAGCTGCTATAGAGCGCAATTCACTACCCTACACCTTCCACCTTGACATCACCCTCCAGAATCTCCCAGAGGTCACATAAAAAAAAAAAACTCATCTTTTGCTACCTTGCCTCTAGATCAGGGCTGGCCAAACCAGTCTTCGAGATCTAACAACAGGTCATGTTTTCCAGGCCTCCTGTAGATCTGTAGGCTTGTCAGTTAGGAATGAATGCAGCACATCTTAATTGGTAATGACTACACCTGTGTACTAGCTAGGTGGTCTGGAAAATGTGAACTGTTGGTAGATCTTGAGGACTGTTTTGGTCAGCCCTGCTCTAGATGTCCTTGACACTATATAAATAAATTATGAACTTATCCCAGGATGCAATATTTTGCTGCCATCTTGCTATCGTGAGACATAATGTAATAATAAGCACGTAACATAAAAAATAGAACATGACCTCTTCTTAGATCTGTGTCACATTAATATTTTTTTCCAATCTGAAAAAATTATGTTCTGAAGTAGTTAAACTCTCCAGTATATGTTACAAAAATCTCTTCTCTCTGTCACAAACCCGCCTACTTAGAGGGATAAAGAAAGAAAAATAGCTGCTTTTTGATAGTTGGTGGCATGCTGCGACTTGTAGTTCCACATAATTTGAAGAGACAAAAATTGCCTGACGAACGAGTAAAGGCCACATTAGCTAACAGTGTATAGTATATTTCATGCCTCCGTTACAATTATTTTAATAGCTACAAGACAAAGACAGTCGGTTCTGACATCTCTTGTATCATTACATCCAACCTTCCAGCTACTAATGGCTGGTGACACATTACATACAGTAGCACTGAGATCACCGTCAGGTTCATTGTTCATGATTGTTAAACCCCAGAGAAAGCATGCTTGGTTTAAGAGAGGAAGGGTCACATTTCCTAAGTGTCGCTATAAATAGATATAATGGTTTCCAATTATATAGACTTCCAATGTGTTTGGCATTGCTTTATAATAGGGAACAATATATATATATATATATATATATATATATAGATGCACAGGTGCGGCACTCAGACTGAATAACTGACACTTCAGGCTTGTGGAAAGATAATCTTTCCACAAGCCTGAAGTGTCAGTTATTCAGTCTGAGTGCCGCACCTGTGCATCTATATCTTACATCAATCTGTGAGGGCACCGATGCAGTTGCTACAGTATAAGGAGTGCCGGACCTAAGACGAATATATATATATATATATATATATATATATAAATAAAATGATTTGTGATAACTCAAATGTAAAACATACTACAGTAACTTAAGAGCAGGACGAAGATCCTGACATGACACGTACCCATACCTCCCAACTTTAATGTATTAGTAAGAGGCACTCCTGTGCATCTAAGCCACGCCCGCCGAAAAAAAGCGTGGCTTTAGAAAAGGCGGCATGGCTTCGGAGAAAGGAGGCGTGGCTTCACGATAATGCCACAATCGCGAGCCACGGCCCCCGTTTCTCGTCACTATGGGGGCACGGCCAGTGCTCAGTGAGCTGCTTGCATGCCTCCAGTCCTTCTGTCTTGTGAATAGACGCTGTGCGCATGCCTCTATTCACCGCTGTTCTGCTAAGTAGGGCGGCGAGTGCAGGAGTCTCCCAACTGCCCCCACCGCGGTACACTGCTGTCCGCGGGTGGGACAGAGGGACAGACCCAATAAACAGGGCTGTCCTGCAAAAATCGGGACAGTTGGGAGGTATGCATCTTTCCTGTGTGCAGTGCCGTCAAAAGCAGACATGGGACCAAGTACAGACGGTGGGCATTTGTGACTAAGGGGTCTATTTCCTAAGCCTTGGATGGAGATAAAGTTGCTGGAGATAAAGTACCAGCCAATCAGCTCCTAACTGAATTTTTTTGCAAACCCAGCCTGTGACATGACAGTTAACATTAATTCACGCTCTTCCTTGAGATTAGGTTATACCAAATCCATACAATACCAAATCATTTCCATAATAATATGGCTCCCCACAAAATTGGGACAATTTGTATTAATTAAAATCATGATTTCTAGACAATGAACTAACCAATGCAATTTACACCAAAATATAAATTAAGAATAGCCCATCACTGTCTATACACAAATAGAGATACAAATTAAAATACAAAATAACAAGATTATAATTTATAATCTATCAAATCCTTAGCCAAGAAGATTAAATCTTGAAACTATTAGACCTCCTGATTACATTCTAGACCACTTTTATTAAAAAATATCGAAATATTAAAAATTGTACAATGAACTAATATTTGACAGGTCATCATAAAATACAGATGGTTATTGCTACAAGGGAGAGAAAATTTCCCTGAGGATATCATGTCTCTGTAATTTTAATATTGTAATCAGCAATCAAAATATAAAAAGAATATTGGATTTCTACACATAAAAAATGTTGATAGGTGATTGGACCTCTCAATCAAAATGAATGACGAATGAGGGACTGAGACAGGGGATATAGTTCCTCCAAACCCGGAAATCGGGTTTCCTATGATTAAGCAAATGCGAAACGATCGTTATGAGATCGGACGCAGATACTATGTGTCCTATTCATTACCCAGCTTAGCCACTGTCTATTTTTGTTGCCTGTCTAGTAATAGTTCTGATATTACCCGTTAGGGTCAAATGTTCATGGATGTTTTCGTACTGAGTCCATATGTTGATCCAAATCCAATTGCCGATATATAGGAAAAAACACAATATATGCAGATGTTCAGGGAAAGTCCTTCATGAGGTGCTCATATGTACACCTTCCACCTGGGATCCTCCTAACCCAATTTCTATAGGATGTGCGATGGTCTATTCATACGGGTTCACCCTTTATGTGGATGACGAAATGACGCTTACAAGTGTGCTTACTTTCAAACACTCTGGACAAAACTCACAAAGGTTTCTTTCACTCTTGTATATTCCCAACACCATGGGTGCCACACGTATACAATAAACTTTCCTTATATTTTGTGCTCACTTTAAGGCTTACGTTCAAAGGATGCTGTTCTTCCACATAAAGGTATCTTTCAATGGGACTCTGTATCCTTTCTCATTTATTCCTTAAATGCGCTTTATGCTCACAGACACAGGCCCCGGTCAGGTGATACTAGGCGACGGTAACTATCCTGCTCACACTCCAGGGAGAGTGTTTGAAAGTAAGCACACATGTAAGCGACATTTCGTCGCATTATGTGTGCAATTGGTGTTGATATAGGAATTATAAATACGGCTTATTGCCATACAGAACGCAGCACTCATAATATCAATGATAAACACACACAGTATGTAGAGGGAATGTGAATAAGCCCTAATTATTTAATTGTTTGTGGACTATCCCTTTGTCAGATAGGAACAAGGGGAGCCTTAGGCAAGGAGAGATTTAAACACGCACAATTCATCATATAGGCCAGAGGTTCCCAAACTGTGTGCCGTGGCTCCCTGGGGTGCCTCGGGACACTTGCAGGGGTGCCCTGGGTTAGTGATCCAGGACCAATTCAAATTAATCATGGTCAATATAATAGGCAAAACCAGTGCTGGTGGCTGCCAGTCATAAAATATGTGGCCAAACAGAAGCAAATCTTGTCCCTCACCACACAGCTGACCCTAAGGATGACATATAAATGCGATCTACTTAATGTAATATTTCTTTCTAAATTTCTCAATAAGAAATTTTTGGCCTAGGGGTGTCGTGAAAAAAATTCTGATATTCTAGGGCGCTGTGATTCAAAAAAGTTTGGAAACCACTAATATAGGCCCTCATTCTGAGTTGATCGCTCGCTAGCTGCTTTTAGCAGCAGTGCAAACGCTAAGCTGCTGCCCTCTGGGAGTGTATCTTAGCTTAGCAGAAGTGCGTCCGAAAGGTTAGCAGAACTGCTCGAATAAAATTTTCATGCCGTTTCTGAGTAGCTCCAAACCTACTCCTTCCTTGCGGTCACTGCAGACAGTTTAGTTCCTGCTTTGCTCACATGCACGCTGTTAGGGTCTCCTGCTCTGTGCTGCCACGTCGTCATGGCAACCGGGAGACAAGTGCTAGCGGAGTAACCTGAGCGTAGCTGATACTCCGGTTCGGGTCTTTTGCTGTGCAGTGGTTACAGGCTCTGTGCACGGCAGGGGATCCGGTGCTGGTTTTTGTGCTCACAGTCTGTGAGGTCTGAGTGGAGTGTGGACAGCACCTGCTATATAAACCCTCTTCTCAGGTTAGGCAGATGCTGCTGAATCTTTGTTGGTTAGTCAGTTCCTGAAAGCTAGCTAGTACTGTGTAAACTTTGTATTTGTTTGTTGCTTACTGCAAATAGGCCTTGGGATTTGGTATTACACTCTGCCAATCCAGACCTAGCAGTAAGACTGGAGTCAGTCGTTTAACCTGCTGGGGTTCTTTTGCTACTCTGTGAACCTAGAAAGTTTGCGGCTGTATTCTCAGACTTGCCTGCCAAAATCCTTTCTCACTGTGCAAGGTGTTCAGGTGTCAGTTTAGTGGCAGTAAACTGAGCCAGTGCACTGCAAGTGAGGACTAGGATTGTGGAGACTCTCCTTGTGTCTATTATTCCATCTCTGACCAAGGAGTTTACTGCCACACCCGTTGGTAACCCTTTAGGGTTTTGCTGTTGCCCTTAGCAACAGCATTTCGGGTTCTCTATGTATTAAATCACAACATCTCGCTTCTTTCCATCTGAGCATTCCTAATACTAGGGAGACACCCAGTTTCTTAGCCTATGGGCTTCTCTGTTCACTTTGTGTTTATTTTATTACCCTATCACCTTCTATGTATGTAATGTCATATTCCCCAGTCTGTCTGTGAGTTCATTTGTTTTGCATCCCTCTCCGTTCAGACACCAGTACATTCCTGCTGGCACTGGTGTGCATAACACACGCCCTGCGTTCGGCCAGCCACTCCCCCGTTTCCCCAGGCACGCCTGCGTTTTTACCTGACACGCCTGCGTTTTTTAGCACACTCCCGGAAAACGCTCAGTTACTACCCAGAAACACCCACTTCCTGTCAATCACTCAACGATCAGCAGAGCGACTGAAAAGCGTCGCTCGACCTTGTGTAAAACAGCATAGTTTCGTGTGAAAGTGCTTTGCGCGTGCATACTGCAGCCCGTACGCATGCGCAGAAATGCCGATTTTTAGCCTGATCGCTACGCTGCGAACAACGGCAGCTAGCGATCAACTCGGAATGACCCCCGTAGTCATCTTTAATGGACAGTAGCACAGGGACATTGTTCCCCGAAGCAGCATAAATTTATTTAAAATAAATGTATTTATGTATTTATATTGAACATCAGCAGGCACTTTGGCAAACTATACGGTCCACCACAAAAGTATCTATAACAGACTGTATTATTAGTCAGTGATGCGCACACTGCAAACACGGAAGTAAACTTTAACAGTGGTGGTACAATGAAATCACACTCAGGAGCTATTTACTCCTAGATACAAATGTATCATTACAAGACACCTGGCAACTAGCATTACTACAAAATATTGAAACATTAAAGATACTGGAGACAGTGAAGAAATATATAACTACAGTGGCCAAGCTTTTTAATTCACTTTATTTAATTTTTCACAATTTGTTTCACATGCACCATATTTCGCTTATGTTTTAATGATTACAATAAAAGCAACATTTTAGAATTTGTGGTCATCTATCATAAAGATATTTGACTTTAAGAAAGTCTATTAGTCCGTGTGTGCCCACTACAGGGAATCTTTTTTCTTCTGATCTTCTATACATGGCAGTTAGACACTGTTTGGCTAGTACTTTATCTCCATCCAAGGCTTAGTAAATAGACCCCAAAATCCATAAGGTTTAGAGTAGACTATATGTAGTCTAAACATCCCTGCAATTTACTACAGGCTGAACGCTGGAGATGTTAGGAGATCGCCTTCAGCTAAGTAACACTGAATACCAGAGTCTCCTTTATTCTCAAACCAGTTCTGACCCAATTTATGACAGAGGTCAACAATTATTACATTTCTCTATAAACGATGCCCGCATCATAAATCATAATGGGTGCCTCCATCATAAATTTGAAATTGCCTATTAATATATTTAACAAATGACACTACTCTAAAAAAAATATTAATTTCCCCCCCCGTGATATTATAATAAAGCAATAATGCCCCCATAAAATAAATGATTTTTGTTTCCTTAGTCAATACATTATCCCTTCATAATCAGTGTTTCAAGCTTTTTTATACATTATGCTGATTGACCAGCAGTTTTGCAGTGGCTTTTCTGGTGAGTCTGAGTAACCTGCTGGTGGTTTTCAGTTTTACAACTGATGCCTGTGACAGAGCGGTTTCACAGTCATCCTTTAAACTAGTAAATACTTTACAATGGTTTGATTTACCAAGCCTTGGAGAGTGATAATTAGCACGGTGATAAAGTACCAGCCAACCAGCTCCTAACTGTCATTTTTCAAACACAGCGATATGGAAGTTAGGAGCTGATTGGTTGGTACTTTATCACTGTGTTATTTATCACTCTCCAAGGTTTGATAAATGGGGGCCTTAATATGCAGTAGTCTTCTCATGCACTATGGCAGAGGTGGCCAACCTGCGCCTCCTTGATTTGCATGCTGCTCTTTCTTTATTCAGATGCGGCTGCCGACGCTAACAGCCTCCACCGAGTATCCGGGGTTGTGAGCCTCATGCTGGTTAGTGTGCTGACTAGCCAGCAGCAGCGTGACGCAACAGTGTGCATCATCTCTCCTGTCCAGTGTGTTACAAAGGTATCAGCCATGAGAGCCAGTGGTACACGGCATGCAGCCGTCTCCCATTCATCGCTATTGGACGCCTGCCAGCTGGACTAGATATGAAGCTGGTTCCTGTGACTAGCGCCTTTTTTAAGAGGCTTCTGGGGTTCCTAAGAGTTATAGCACTGCAGGGATTTCTGGCTACAGGATACACTAATCCTCCCTGACATCCTAAAGTCATTACAATTTAAGGGGACAGTGACACATGAAGGGCTGCCGTGACAACATGAGGGGCTGCTGTAGTGGCATGGGGGGCTGGAGTGAGACATAAGGGGCTGCTGACATGACACTTGAGGGTGGGTTGAAGTTTATTATGTGAATCTGGCTTTCTCAATGTATTTTATGTGTTAGGTGCCGTTTTTAACGAATTTTATGTTGGATCTGGCTTTTTCAATGTATTTTATACCAGCGGCGTGGCCTAGTGGGCACAAGGCCATGCCCCATTTTTGGCGTGGATGCCTTTGGTGCATATATGATGCAGCTCTTTGACGTACCTAAAAATATTTTTTGGCCCTTATTCAATTGAACTTGAAACTGCCGTCTTGTCGGAAAGACGTCCGTTTTCGACTTTTTCAGGTCAGAAGAGGTTCCGACCTATTCAATCCCCGGCTTTTTTATCCGACAAGTCGAATTCCCCGACTTGTCGGATAAAAAAGCTGGGGATTTAAAAATAAAGCACGTGGATCGGTGGAATAGCTGCCGATCCGCGTGCTTCTGTCGGACACATGGGGCCAACTCCAACAGGTTTTGGCCCCATTTCCGACCATCTCAATCCGACTTTAAAAAAGTCAGATGGAGATGAGGGTGCTGACAGCAGCGGGGAGACGGGGGAGAGCAGCGGCTACAGCAGCGTAGCCGTAGGATGGGGCACCACCGCCGCTCACGGCAGCGTCCTCCCAGCTCCAGCAATTGAGGTCCCGCTTACTGGAGCCGGGAGGAAGCTGCCGTGAGCGACCGTGGTGCAGCGAGGTCCCACTTGCTGGAGCCGGGAGAATGCTGCCGTGAGCGGCGGTGGTGCCCCATCCTACGGCTACGCTGCTGTAGCCGCTGCTCTTCCCCGTCTACCCGCTGCTCTCCCCCTCTCAGCACCTTCATCTCAATCTGACTTGAATTGAATATACCCCTTTGCCTCTAACTGATTGGCCACCCCAAGCACAATGGCTTTAGTCATGGCAAATAACCCCTTTAGGTATGTCAGGTCCCAGTCAAAATGTGTTTATGTAAGTGACAAAGAGCTTGATTCAGCATGGATCGCAAAAATCTTGGGCTTGGGGAGATTGATTTACACTTCCCCAGCGGCTGACAAAATGTGATCGCATTGTGGGGGAATGGTCCAGCGAACTCAGGCATGGCTGGACCGTTTTTGGGGCGGCTGCATGACGTCACACGCAGCCACTCCGATAAAGAAAATGGCAGGCGGTGCATTATGCAGGGAGGCATCTGTAATTCCCTCGTCAGCGATGTGATCGCAATAAGATTGCGATTGTAACGTTGGCGGGACTTGGCATTCAGGGCGGCCTTGCACTGTGCTGGGCGGCCCCCAGCACACAATCGTGCTGAGTCCCTCTGCCTTGCCGCACCCTCCCCCAGTATTTGCCATGCTGCCGATCACTGCTGATTGGTCAGTACGACAGGGTCCCCCACCCAGCGGCTGCAGACAATAGCAGCCGCTGGGGAAGTGTAAATCAATCCCCCAAAGCCCCCCCTTCCTGTGCACCCGGTGGCTGTTCTCGCTGTTAAAAGGAAAGTCGCGATATTTCTGATGTTCTCAATCTTCTGATGGTGCTGAATGATGTTCCGATGTTGGGGGGGGGGGGGGGGGGGGGGGGTTACAAAATCCAAAAATATATATATTTTTAACTAAATGGGTAAGGTTAAATTCATGTTCTTCACCTATTTCACTCATAAATAAAAAATGACAGTTTCTGGGACTTTTTTTTGGGGGGGGGGGGGGAAATCATCAGTTAAGTGGTTGAATAGGTAGTCCGGCACTTTGGGGCTAATTAAGGTTGAATCGCAAATCGTGATTCAACCGGAATTTTTATGATTGCCCCGCGGGCGCATGTGCAGCGTCCATCCTGCGCATGCGCCCACGCTTTCTGTGCAGAAAAGGTGATCGCCTCTGCCTTACAGTCAGGCAGAGGCAGTTGCGGGCAACGCTCCATTTCCAGGGAGGAGACGGAGCGTTGCCGGGGCGACGAGAGCGGTGGGCGGTACGGCGCAAATGGGGGCGTGTCGGGGGTATGATTGCGGCGGCTGTATGACATCACACGCAGCCACCGCAATTGGTAAGATGGCGCAGGGACTCCTGCGGGCACAGCTAAGCTGTGCCGGCAGGAGCCATCCTTTAGTTTCTGCTAACAAGCAGAAATTGCGAAGCGATTGCAATTTCTGCTTGTTGAAGGGGGGGCGCTGGTCAGTATGCTGGGTGGCCTTGCCCAGCGATGGGCGGCCCCCAGCATGCGACTAAAAGGACAGCAGAATTTGCTATCCTTACTAAGTTAGCCCCTTTATCTTTTGCTGTTTGAGATGATGCTTAATATTCCAGCACCTGTTCTGTATCTAAGGATTATAGAGGTAAATCTCCTGTTGCATTGTGTTTAGGTCATGATGAACTTATGAAGAGAACAGACCGTTGAGTGCTTTTATCAGTTTGTCTCATGTATGAAGGGCACACTGGAAGAACTATTCGCAGAATATTATTTTTAGACTAATGCAGTAAGGTTATGAGGAACTTTTAATTTTTTTAACTGTGTTGCTTTATCATCCACATATTCATTCTTCTAGCAGTGGTGCAAGTAAAAAATGGTTTCAGAGGCGTAACTAGGGTATAATTCCAGTGATTTGGACGTAAAGTTCCAGTTGGAATTGTTTGTGTTGCTTGGCTTAGTCATACAGCTACCTCATTGCACCTCTTCGACATCTTTGCATGAGGTGCTGTTTGGGGCCTTTTTTTGGGATATCTGCCCTCCTGTCTGCCACTGCAGTGCCACTCCTAGATGGGCCAATTGTTTGTGTTGCTTGGCTTAGTCATACAGCTACCTCATTGCTCCTCTTCTACATCTTTGCATGAGGTGCTGTTTGGGGCCTAGTTTTTGAAAAGTGCCATCCTGCCTGACACTGCTGTATGAGTCCAGGGGTACTGCTGTATTAGTCCTGGGGTACTGCTGTATAAGTCCACCAATTGCAGAATTTTTTAAAATGACAGGGGCGTACTGGAGATGCTGTCAGTGGACCGAACAATTGCGGCCTACTCTCGACATTCAGCCACTGCGTGACACTACTAGATGGGCCAGGTGGTTGTGTCGTTTAGCTTAGTCATACAGCAACCTCGGTGCACCTTTTTTTCTTCTTTGCATCATGTGCTGTTTGGGGACTATCCTGTCTGACACTTCCGTATATGTCCAGTGGTACTGCCATTTAATTCCAGTGATTTGGACGTATAATTCCAGTGCTTTTGCAGTATAATTCCAGTGATTTTGCAGTATAATTCCAGTGATTTTGCCATTTAATTCCAGTGATTTGGACGTATAATTTCAGTGATTTTGACGTATAATTCCAGTGATTTTGCCATTTAATTCCAGTGATTTGGACGTATAATTCCAGTGATTTTGCCATTTAATTCCAGTGATTTGGACATATAATTCCAGTGGGAATTGTTTGTGTCGCTTGGCTTAGTCATACAGCTACCTCATTGCACCTCTTCTACATCATAGCATGAGGTGCTGTTTGGGGCTTAGTTTTTGAAAAGTGCCATCCTGTCTGACACTGCAGTGCCACTCCTAGATGGGCCAGGTGTTTGTGCTGCACACTTGTGTCGCTTGGCTTTGTCATACAGCAGTCTCGGTGCACCTCTTTATCTTCTTTGCATCATGCGCTGTTTGGGGACTAGTTTTTGAATAGTGCCATCTTGTCTGCAACTACAGTGCCACTCCTAGATGGGCCAGGTGTTTGTGCCACACACTTGTGTTGCTTAGCTTGGTCATACAGCCACCTCGGTGCAACTTTTAGGCCTAAAAACAATATTGTGAGGTGAGGTGTTCAGAATAGACTGGAAATGAGTGGAAATGAAGGTTATTGAGGTTACTAATACCGTAGGAGCAAAATTACCCCCAAATTCTGTGATTTTAGCTGTTTTTATGTTGTTGTTTTTTTCAAAAATCATCCAGATCCAAATCCAAAACACGAAAGGGGAATTAGAACCAAAACACAAAACACTAAAAGTGCCAGCCGCACCTATCTACACATTACCCCACACAGTGACAGATACACATTGCCCCACACAGTGACAGATACACATAGCCCCAAATAGCCCCAAAATACACATTACCACGCTCACCGGCTTACCCGCTGGCCGCTCACCTCTGCCTCTGCTATGTGAGGGAAATAGAGCGCAGCGCCTCACCTGCCCCTTAATGCTCCATGAAGTCCGGTCTCCGGCAGCGGTTATCTTGGCGCCGGTTTGTTAGCCAATCAGAGCAGCCAATCAGGAACCAGTCCGCGAGCTCTAATTAGTTTGGTTTGTTAGCCAATGAGACTCGCCCCGCCGCCGCCGGAGACCAGTCACTGAGCACATTGAGGGGCAGGAGAGGCGCTGCGCTCTCCTCCCCTCACATAGCAGCGGGATGGGGGACGGCCATAGCCGTGAGCAGGACATTTTATTAGGGGGTGCAGCATTGGAGGGGTGTGTTTAGCACTACCTACTGTGCATGTCTAGCCACGTCTATTGGGTGTGTCTAGCACCGTCTATTGGCACTCAAAGCAATATAATTCACATAACACAAGAGGCGTGGCCACTGCAATTGGGGGCGTTTCAATATGACACGATACCTGTTTTTCATCACTCTGGGAGTATTTCTTTTCATTCCTTATGCACCTTACCTATATGGTGGTTTCTCACAATGGGGAACCTCTGAAGAAATGTGCCCCCTGGGCAGATGGCGTCTTAAGTCAGTAATCAATATTCCTAAAGGAAATTACATGGTCCAGAAGATACCTGTTTTATATAGGAATATAACCAAGATCATCATCATGTAACAGAGGTTCAAGCAGACTCGTGTCACCTCCTGCCCTCTGTGTCTCTCAGCCACACCATCATCTCCTGCCTGCGTCTCTCTGCCACACTATCTCCTCCCCTACCTGCATCATCTCTCAGCCACACCATTATCCCCTCACTGTGTTGTCTTTCATCCACACCATCTTCCGCCTGCGTCTTCCTGCCACGCATCTCTCACATTCCATCTTACTTTGTGTCTCTCAATCTCCCCCCTTCACTCTCTGCCTCTCTCCCTCCCACCCTTCATTCTGTGTCTTTCAGCCTCCCACCCTTCACTCTGTCTCTCAGCCTGCCCCCCTTCAGTCTGTGTCTTTCAGCCTCCCACCCTTCACTCTGTCTCTCAGCCTGTCCACCTTCGTTCTGTGTCTCTCAGCCTCCAACCCTTCACTCCGTGTCTCTCAGCCTGCCCCCTTTACTCTGTGTCTTTCAGCCTCAGTAGTATTGCCCCTTACACAATTGCCACAGCAGTTTTGCCCCTTACACAATGCCCATAGTTTTAGTGCCCCTTACACAATGCCCACTGCAGTTGTGCCCCTTACACAATGCTCATAGTAGCTGTGCCCCTTACACAGTGCCCACTGCAATTGTGCCCCTTACACAATGCTCATAGTAGCAGTGCCCCTTACACAATGCCCACAGTAGCAGTGCCCCTTACACAATGCCCACAGTAGCAGTGCCCCTTACACAATGCCCACAGTCGTAGTGCCTCTAACACAATGCCCACTGTAGTTGTGGCCCTTACACAATGCCCACACAGTAGTTGTGCCCCTTACACAAAACCTACTGCAGTTGTGCCCCTTACATAATGCCCACACAGTAGATGTGCCCCTTACATTATGCCTACACAGTAGTCGTGCCCCTTACACAATGCCCACTGTAGGTGTACCCCTTACACAATGCCCACACAGTAGTCGTGCCCCTTACATAATGCCTACACAGTAGGAGTCTCCTCTACACACTGCCCACACAGTAGTCATGCCCCTTACATAATGCCCACTGTAGTTGTGCCCCTTACACAATGCCTACACAGTAGCCGTGCCATTACATAATAACCACACAGTAGTTGTGCCCCTTACATAATACCCACACAGTAATCGTGCCCCTCACAGAATGCCCACACAGTAGTCATGCCCCTCAAATAATGCCCACACAGTAGTCGTGCCGTTCACATAATGCTCACGCAGTAGTCGTGCACCTCACATAATGCCCACACAGTCGTCGTGCACCTCACATAATGCCCACACAGTAGTCGTGACCCTCACATAATGCCCACACAGTAGTCGTGACCCTCACATCATGCCCACACAGTAGTCATGCCCCTCACATTATGCCCACACAGTAGTCGTGCCCCTCACATAATGCCCACACAGTATTCGTGCCCCTTATATAATGCCCATAGTAGGAGTGCCCCTTACATAATGCCCATAGTTGTGCACCTGGTCCTTACACAATTTGTCATCCGGGACCGGGTCGTCGTCCTTCCCCGCCTAAGAAGAACACTGTGGCCTGCTTTGACTTGAAACACGAGAGAGAGAGAGTGTGGTCTGATGGCCGGCAGGTGGCGCGGCATGACGTCATCAAGAGGCAGAGCCTGAAGGAGATTTCTCCATCCCTGCATCCATGCAGTGCGGTTTCGGCCACAGTCCTGAGCAGGCTTTGGGCTGCAGAGACAAGAATGATGGCGATCTTTGCAGCACACTGCGTGAGGGGGTGGCGGCAGGCACCCCCCATGCGCACGCCTTTGGGGATGGCCCAGGGGCAGAGCAATACGGTGGCAAATGGGCATGATGCCCTGGCCGTCGGCGGCGCCCCTCTCTGCTGGCCTGCCAAGGCGCCCAGGGCATGTGCCCTGCTCGACCCCCCCTTAGTTACACCTCTGAATGGTTTCCACCTACTCCTTCATACCTTGCTTAAAACGAAGACTGATCTATCAGGAGTAGTACCGCTTAACTTCCTTCAGTCTGAAGCAGCATTCTGTCAAACTTCTGTTAGGTGTCTCCAAGGGGAAGCGGTTGCATTGCCGGAAATCAGGGGTACATACACTAATACTCCTTTTCCACTGCTGCAGTAACCCAGGTCGAAGCTCAGTGGAAAAGGGGTATCCGGTATTTAGGTCGACATGGTCACTCGGTCAACATGGTCACTAAGTCGACTTGGCAAAGGTCGACGTGAGTTTTTCACTTTTTTTTTTTTTACTTTTTCATACTTTACCATCCACGTGGACTACAATTGGGAATAGTAACCTTGCCCGAAGCTTTGCTCGCCATGCGAGAGGACACGGTGCACTAATTGGGGTTCTCGGTCACTTTACGAAGAAAACGAAACCAATTCTTTAAAAAAACCTCATGTCGACCTTTTCCATTTTATCCCAAAGACCGCGTCAACCTATTTTAGGTGTCAACCTAGTCACTGTCGACCAATAATGGTCGACCTAATGACTGTCGACCTAGTTACTGTAGACCCAATGATCCACACCTGGAAAAGGGTCCCAAAAAAGTGAACTGCTAATCCAACCCGGGTAGTGAGTCTGGTTGGACCTGGGAAGGATGTGGGTAAGGCTGCAGTGTAAACAGGTGAACCGGGTCCCTTACAATCAAAAGGAGAGCCAGATCACTTGCACTTGGAGATGATATCCAAGCATCGGCAGAGGGAAGAAGATTGCACTCAAGTGCAGTATAAATGTCTCCGAACTGGGTTATTCCTGTGTTGAGAACCCAGGTCGGACATGGGATTTAGGTGGAAAAGGGGTTAGAAAGCCACAGCTCCTCTGTGTGTTTATGAAGGAAATGTCAAATTTTCTGCATAAATTTCCTGCTTAGTAAATTTACCCCCAAGTGTTTTACAAAAGCTGCTTCAAGATGTACTGTATCTTCACCAAATGTTTCACAAAACACATATACTGTACAGCTGACTTACTGACTGTACTCATTCTGTCTAATGGTCTCAATACTGTATATTACAATTTTACACTGAAATTGTTTCTCAATAGCTAACGTTACCTTTGCCCCAACTGCGGGAAATGTTGTAAGGTACGTCCAGCTTACCCCTGCCACTATTATATATGACAATGTCAGGATTTTTTTAGGGGAGAAGACATAACACATTTGTACCCCCAAAGCGGCGCCATCATGTTGTACCGCTGTGCAATAGGACAACATTAGGAAGTATGGAGGAAGTACTTCATATTGGCATTCAATTAGAAATATGTCTCTTTTTCTTAGCTGCATTTTAATTCAATAATTACTTACGCTGGTTAACATACTTTTTAATTGTTTGGAACCCAACATGTTGTTTTCTTTCCGGCTCTCTGGAGTCCAATCTCCTCTCTGTTAATAGATATCAAAAGATCTTTATACAATGAGTAATGGCAGTGGAAAAATAATTATTTCGTGATAATCCATTTTAAGAAACGATGGAACTAATACTGAAAATACATTAAGCGGTCTCCAGATTAGAAAATAATGAGAAAGGCCATACCTTGTTTATTTCATTATTATTTTTGTTCTTGAGGCTCTTCCTTTAAAATGATAATCACTGCAATCACCTTTTATCATTATTTTGCCCTTTATTTTCTGCATTGTATTTAAAAGAAAAAAGAGATTGTGCAGAGCCCTTTGTAGAGAGCTAATGAAAATACATATAACAAAACATTGTAATAATTAAATATTACAAGCAAACGGATTTTGTTGATTTAAATGCAAAACAGTGATTCACTATAGATGAGCACTGACATGAAGGGAAAACTAGAGCTCGCTAGTCTTTTAAATAGCTAATAACCCTTCCTTCTAATTTCAGTAATACAGTTTAGGATATGTAGTGCTGTATACAGTTTTCTCTTATCATGAAGGGTTTCTATCATACTTGCCTACTTTTGGAAAGCAGTTTCAGGGAGATTCTGGGGGTCATTCCGACCTGTTCGCACGCAGCGGTTCTTCGCTGCGGTGCAAACTCGTCGGAAACTGCACATTCGCGGCGCTCGCAATGCGCATGCACATTGTTGCCCAGCGACAGCAACCACCAGAAGAGAGAAGAAAGTGATCGCTAGCGCGATCGCAAGAAGATTGACAGCGGGGTGGTGTTCCGGGGCGGATAGTCAACGTTTTCTGGGGGTGGAGATCCGAACGCAGGCGTGTCCAGGCGTTTGGAGGGCAGATGTCTGATGTCAATCCCGGGACCTTTGTCGCTGGATCTGTCACACAGGGTAAGTAAGTCTGACCCTGGTCTTGTTTTACAGGAAACTTTTTTAGCATAGCAGGGCTACACAAGCCCTGCTATGCTAACATACACTCCCCTATAGGTGGCGTCAAGTTGATCGCACGAGCAGCAAATAGTTGCTACGTGCGATCAACTCGGAATGAGGGCCTCCATACGGTATAAGAGTTCGCACAGCCCGCCGCAGAGGGGGCTGTGCCTAAAGCATGGGTCCGGCTCCACCTATAGGCGTGTCTATTGCCACTCACCCTTCCTGCGCAGCCTAACTCTCCCTCCCACGCAGCCTAAACTTAACCTTTCACACCCACAGCATAACGCTAACCTGCCCCCTGTCTGCAGCCTGTCCTTACCTCTTCTGCCCCCTCCCGCCACTTCAGTTGGTCCTTTGGAGTCCAAGGAGCAGTGGCCTCACGTGTACTGACACCCACTGCCACCACGGCAGTTCCTAGGTGTTTTATTGAGTGCGGACAGTGGCTGTTGCATGTGACAGGTAGGAATCCCTCTGATGCAGATGGAGCGGCGGGCAGGCCATTTATAACTCCATCTGGTTGCAAGAGGCCTCATCAGAGTGTGGGTCAGGATCATAAACGGTAAAAAAAATAATATGTAAACTGGTAAACCATACAATAAATCAATAAAATCATATAAAATGTCGGTATAGGGTGTTTCACTATGTGCTCTAGTAATATGTTCGAATTAGCAATGTTTCCTTTAGTAGTCCACATGCAGAACCAGTGTATCATCCAATCAAATGCTTATTTACAGTAGGCACCTGCTTTTAAGTCTCCAGACTGGATGTAGTGTGTCCGAATCCTGGGTGGGTGTCTGCAGTTTTGTGGGCTGTAGTGAAACACTCCTCCGTACTTCACTGAGAAGAACTATGGTCAGTGCAGGGTTAACCGGGGGAGGGTGGCTGCAGGCAGCGCTGTCTGGAGCCTAGTGTCAGGCTTCTGTGCTCAGGCTGTTCCCGTGCGATGTCTGCTGCACTGCTTCTCCCCCACGCACCCATGCGTAGAAGCACAGTCACTCACCTTGGAGGACCTGGCACTCTTTCTCCAGCTTCTCCGACGAGCTCCCAGCAGCCTCACTCTCCCTGCGACAGGTCACTTACCACTTCACTCCCCCTCCCGACTGCCAGCGGCTCTCAAATGTGCTGGGAGCAGTGGCGGATTTAGCGGGGGGGCGATTAGGGCGAACGCCCCCCCCCTACACATACCGGCACCGGGATGGAGGCCGGGACCCGCCGTGGTGTTGGGAACAGGGTGGAGAGCGGTGCAGCGCGGCGGGGGAAGGGGAGAGAGAGAGAGAGCGTCCTGACGCGCATACAGCGGCCTCTGTTCTGACCACGCCCCCTCCTCCCTGTACGCGCGTCAGGACGCTCTCTCTCCCCGTCCCCCGCCACGCTGCACCGCTCTCCACCCCGTTCCCAATACCGCGGCGGGACCCGGCCTCCATCCGACTCCTCATGCTGCTGAGGTGGTTATAGACATCAAGGCACAACACATGTCAGAGATCGATCTTATTTTCTCTAACGTCCTAGTGGATGCTGGGGACTCCGTCAGGACCATGGGGAATAGCGGCTCCGCAGGAGACAGGGCACAAAAGCAAGCTTTTAGGATCACATGGTGTGTACTGGCTCCTCCCCCTATGACCCTCCTCCAAGCCTCAGTTAGGTTTTTGTGCCCGTCCGAGCAGGGTGCAATCTAGGTGGCTCTCCTAAAGAGCTGCTTAGAAAAAGTTTTTAGAAAAAGGGAAATAATGTTAATTGTATTCTAAAGGACATGGGGAGCCAGTGTAGAAATTTGCATAATAGCGCATCACACCCTGCTGCGGACAAAATATGAGTAGGTGTCACTGTCAGTGTATACCATGTCTCCTCCCCTCCAAGCTAAAGAAAGTGTGTGTGTGTGTGTGTGCGCCCTCTGTGTTCCATGTCTCCCCCCTCCGCTCCTAGCTAAAGTGCCTGTGTGCCATTTCTCCCCCCTCTTCTCCTAACTAAAGTGTATATGTCCCTGCATTATTTTGGCTCATTCAGTGTACTGTAATGTGAATTTCGGCTCAGTCTGCGTGCTGTAATGTGAATTTCGACTCATACATTGTGCTATGATGTGAATTTCGGCTCATTCAGTGTGCTATGATGTGAATTTCGGCTTATTCTGCGTGCTATAATGTGAATTTCGGCTCATTCTGCGTGCTATAATGTGAATTTCGGCTCATTCTGCATGCTATAATGTGAATTTCGGCTCATTCTGCGTGCTATAATGTGAATTTCGGCTCATTCTGCGTGCTATAATGTGAATTTCGGCTCATTCAGTGTGCTATGATGTGAATTTTGGCTCATTCTGCGTGCTATAATGTGAATTTCGGCTCATTCTACGTGCTATAATGTGAATTTCGGCTCATTCTGCGTGCTATAATGTGAATTTTGGCTCATTCTGCGTGCTATAACGTGAATTTTGGCTCATTCTGCGTGCTATAACGTGAATTTTGGCTCATTCTGCGTGCTATAATGTGAATTTCGGCTCATTCTGCGTGCTATAATGTGAATTTTGGCTCATTATGCGTGCTATAATGTGAATTTCGGCTCATTCTGCGTGCTATAATGTGAATTTCGGCTCATTCTGCGTGCTATAATGTGAATTTCGGCTCATTCAGTGTGCTATAATGTGAATTTCGGCTCATTCGGTGTGCTATAATGTGAATTTCAGCTCATACAGTGTGCTACAATGTGAATTTCGGCTCATTCAGTGTGCTATAATGTGAATTTCGGATCATACTGTGTGCTACAATGTGAATTTCAGCTCATACAGTGTGCTATAATGTGAATTTCGGCTCATTCTGTGTGCTGTAGAAACAGAATTTGTCGGCAGATAAGAACCACTTGGCCCATCTAGTCTGCCCCCTTTTTTTTTTTTTTACATTATTTTTTTCTCTAACCTTATCTGATCCTTATTTCTTTGTAAGAATATCCTTATGTCTATCCCATGCATGTTTAAATTGCCCTACTGTCTTAGCCTCTACCACCCCTGATGGAAGGAATGGCGATTCGCCAGTCTGTATCACCAGTGCGCAGGGTTCTCTCCACTAACTGGCAACATTTTATTAGTAATGGCAACAATAGGAAATTTTAGAAGCTAACGGGAAGGGCATTACTGAGTGGGAGGGGCTATGATTAGTGGGAGGAGTCATAATTCTTAAACCGCCCCCACTAAAAGTTAAGTCTAGATCCGCCACTGGCTGGGAGTACCAGAGGAAGGATCCGTGGCTGCCGCTGCCAATGCCCCCACAATGCACCACTAGTATGCTCTGCTCAGTGTATCTACGCTCCACCCCTAATGCATCCGTATTGGCGCACACGCGCTCCGGATTTCAGGCAGGGCTGGGAGAATCCGGGGTATTGGATAGGCTTTCCGGGGGAGCGTGAGACTGGCCGGCAGAACGGGAGACTCCCGCAGAATGCAGGAGTGTCGGTAAGTATGGTTTCTATTCATCACTGGTGGCAACGTGGAACATCATAGAAATATTTAGGTAGGAGATACTGCAGGCGATGCTGCTCCAGACTCCCAGACCTCCACTTCTAAAAGAGGCATGCACGTCAAATGCATGTACATTGGATGCATGCGTTGCTCAGAAAAGGACTCCAGTTTCCACTGAAATGAGCAGATCTGGGCTTGTGGGGTACAGGGGAATCATTGCAGGGGGTGGGGTCTTGAGAAACTGGGGGGGGCAGGTACTAATTTCACAGGCCTGGGCCTGTTGAAGCAGTTTGGGGAATGACGGCGGAGGTGAGAGCATGAGGGACTGGAGAAGTAGGTACTAATTTACCAGGCCCAGGCATGTTGAAGGGACTTGGGGAATCATGGGGGGGTCACAAGAGACTGGGGGCAGGTACTAATTGCCCAGGCAATGCATGTTGGAGGGGCTTGGGGAATCATTTTAGGGGTGGGGCCATGAGAGACTGAGGGGCAGGTATTAATTTCCCAGGCCCTTACCTGTTGGAGGGGCTTGGGAAATCACGGCAGAGGTGAGGGCACGAGACTGCGGGGGGGGGGGGGGAGCGGGCACTAATTTCCCAGGCCTGGACATGTTGGAGGGCCTTGGTGAATCATAGCAGGGGTAAAGGCATGAGAGGCTGGGAGGCAGGTACTAATTTCCCGGGCCCGGGCATGTTCGAGGGCCCTGGGCCAGCTGCTGATAGGGACAAACATAAGCCTATGCAGCATGCGGCACTGCATAGTATTTGTCAGCTTCTGTTTTGTTTTTGCTTTTTTGGGGGGCGGGGTTGGCCACTCCTGGATCTAGACACGCCTACCCCCAGTACCCGGATCTCGCTGTTCTCTGTCAGTGGGACTGGGCAGAATGACTCTTCACCTAATCTCTCCCTCCACCCATGGTAGTTTCTCAACTGCACAAGGTCAAAATATGCCCTTAAAGTTGGTGGTATTCTTCTTCAAAGTCCCTGTACTGTATCTCACAAAGTCAACTGTGTAGCTATCTGACCGATCTGGAGTTGGTAACAAAATAGAAAGAGATATGAAAAGCACATGAGAACAGCACTTATGCAGAGCCGTACACATCTGATGATGCGTACACCTTTGCATGGGCAGTGTATGCATCAGTATGTTCTGTACTTGTGCCTGGTATGTAGCAAGTGCAAGACATATGCAGCCTAACAGGCATGTATGGATCTACTTGATGGTTGTCATGGGCTATATTTGCATGAACATGTCTTTACTGATCTATCCCTATATGAAATCTCCCTTTCTCATCCACTTTAGTCCTCTCCAGTCATAGCCTAGGGCAGATGTACTAAGCCTTTAAGAGTGAAAAAGTAGAAAGCAATAAGGGAGTACACACAGAGCGACCCATGCTTCAATTTTAAGCAATCTCACTAGATTGCTTAGAAGTTAAGCACGGATCTCTCTGTGTGTAGGGTGCTGGCGACATCGATGCGCGGTCCCACACGCCGCTATCGCCGGCTCTGGTTTTGGCATGCATGCATGCCAAATCTAGTGAGATCTCTCATTTCACCGCTGGGTGAAATGAGCAGGCCCCCCCCCCCACCCCATCCACCCCCTCGCTCAGCACACATCGCGCTGTGTGCTGAGCGGGGGAGAGCTGTGTGATGAGCGTTCTCTGCTAGATCGCTCAGCACACATCTCTCCCCGTGTGTACGGGGCTATAAAATATCAACCAATCAGCTTCTGTCAGATTACAGGTTGTGTTTGAAAAATGACAGGAGCTAATTGGTTAGTACTTTATCTTTCTCCACTTTATAATTCTCCAATTAGTACATCTTCCCCATTGGGTTTAATAAGTGTAACATGTGTATGGGTCTGTATAGGTACTGTACATATACAGCAAGGGCAGTCACTTTCTGAGCATGTGCAGAGTAAATTCACGAGAGATACACTACTCATACCTGCGTGATACTCACACTGATTTGCCCCATTATTAATATATTTACCATAAGGGCACTGCACACAGCATGCATAGACTCAATTCACCAGCAGGAAACTGTTAATACATTTTGAGAAGTATGCTAAGCCAAGATTTAGTTTGGTCTTCTATAGCATGCATCGTTCCTCAGCTCCTGCCATTGGTCAGGGTTACTTGAGTACTAGAGCTGAGAAACACTCCTCTGTAGGGCCGTAGAAAGCAATGACGGGCCCAGGAGATGGGAGAGGTGAGTCCACCATGGGTGCATGGCTGCCGGGTCCTTTAAACACGCCTGGGCACATGTAATTAAACACCCCTCCAATCTTTTAATTTAAGATGAGAACATTTTACATATGAGTTTACCAATAATTGAAGTTTTTAAAGAAAAGAAAATACATTTTCAATAGAATGAAGAGGCGGATTTCTGGGCTACACTGATTAGGAACCGTATGCAAATGAGCTTCTACTAAAGAACAAGTATTTTTTTTCTCCATTTTGGAGTAGCAGATTTCCATGAAATTAAAACAAACACACCCATTACATGTGTGAAATGCTAAATTAAATTACTTTTCTTGATGAAACAATATAAGAGGAACTGTTTATAAGTTGGCATAATTATGACTTTGTTTAGTAAACTTTCTCTTCTCCCTATACTAAATTACATTTGTTTTTGATCATTATCGCTTATTTACAGTATAAGACACAAGAGTTCCATAGCAACGTACAAAAGAGTAAGGGGGTAATTCTGAGTTGATCGCAGCAGGAACTTTGTTAGCAGTTGGGCAAAACCATGTGCACTGCAGGTGGGGCAGATGTAACATGTGCAGAGAGAGTTAGATATGGGTGGGTTATATTGTTTCTATGCAGGGTAAATACTGGCTGCTTTATTTTTACACTGCAATTTAGATTGCAGATTGAACACACCACACCCAAATCTAACTCTCTCTGCACATGTTATATCTGCCTCCCCTGCAGTGCACATGGTTTTGCCCAACTGCTAACAAAATTCCTGCTGCGATCAACTCTGAATTACCCCCTAAGAATCATAGTTACAGACTATTAGGCTCATTTATTAATTATTGGGTTTTAGACCCGATAATTAGAATATCTTTCCACCACTATTCGTAGCAGCAAGAAGAGATTTTGTACGGCAGGGATGTATCATGAACAGGGACTCTGATAGGAGGCCGTCCCTGTGATGTGTGTATTAAAATGATCGCTGATACAATCAATTTACTGTGTGTTGCAGCACTTTCAGATTACACATGCGCGAGTGGCTATCACCCGGGAGGCCTCTTGTAGTAAAATTGGCTAAATGTAGCCTATAGACTACAACTGCAACCATCATCTTATATTGATGTTAGAGCATCCTGGAGCTTGGTAATTTTCCAGAGGTTAGAAGCTACCCAGAAAGAAATCCTGAATGCGAGAATGGGTAGTGGTAATCTGGGATCATTAGCAGAATGAAGAGAAAATAGGAGATGTAGGGAGGAGTGGTGAGTTGGAGAGGCTTTTAGGTGAGAGAGAGGAGTTTTAATTTAATTCTTATACCCCTTTCACACCAAGACTATGACCTGGGATATTGCCGATGCATTCCGGATCTTGGCTTGGTGTGAAAGGGACCACCCTTATTCATTGCCCCAGGAGTTCAACCATAATTTGCAGTGTGAAAGCACAACCTGGTTTATCCATCTGGGTCATGCTAAAAGTAGCAGTGAACCGGAACACTGGTGCTTGGAGTTTATATCATTTCCAAGCACTGGCAAAGGGATGACCCAACAAAAACCTGGAGCCGTAATTTCTGCTAATTATAGGAGATGGGACGGGAGAGATAATACTAAACCGTAGAAGGGGGCATTGGGATGAATGAAGGGGCCCTGGTACATGACTTCTAGGGTGGGAGGGGGTGTTTAATATGCAGGGGAGGGCTGGATAGTGGAGTGGGCTTAATATTTATCATTTTCCGGTGGGAGGGCAGCTTGCAGATAGCTCCAGTTCCTGGAAGTAGATTTCTTAGCTTATCCTGGGATAAAAACTAGAGAGTCCTTGGGACTTCAGGAGAAACTGGGGACTTGGGGATCAGCGTTCAGGAGCCAGAGCAATCCACCAACGAAAATCTAAAACGATACAGGGCATGTGGGGCTGGAGCAGGGACCAGCTGCTGGAAGGCTGATATCTCTGGCTCTGGGCATAGTGGAGACAAGCTGCCAGTGTCCACCAAAAGGGGAGTGTCCCCGCATTTGGAGTATACCCTCAGAAAAAGTCAAAGTCAGACAGAACCCAAGATATCTGTTGGCGAGAGCAATTAACAGGCTTGGATGGGGACCACTGCTTTGCAGTCAACTATCTCCTGTTCCTCAGGGCCAATTTTCAAAAATCTGGTACCCATGAAAACTATTTCTGATAAACCACAAGGCAGTCATTAGATTATAGCAAAAAACCATGTTAGGAAATTAGCATTGCCCCGTGTTAATGGAAGAAGTAAATATATACCAATTGGGTTTTAAAACATCTGAATTCTATAGACAAAGGACTCCAGTTGTGCAGGTGTACTAAATATATAACTCAGGTTACTAATATACAAGCAGCCAGTATTTACCCTGCACAGAAACAATGGGCCTAATTCAGACCTGGTCGCACGCAGGCTATTTTTTGCACTGCTGCGACCAGGTAATCGCCGCCTACAGGGGTGGGGGTAAGGGCTTTGCAGGGGTGCGATGGGCTGTGCAGTGAGCTGCACAAACAAACGTTTGAGCAGTTTCTACACAGCCCAGGACTTACTCAGATGCAGCGATGATCGGGGCCGGCGGTGACGTCAGGATCCCTCCTATGCAACGGCTGGGCACGCCTGCGTTTTTCATGACACTCCCAGAAAACGGTGAGTTGCCTCCCAGGAACGCCTCCTGCCTGTCATTCTTCTTGCGATTGCCCCCTGCGATCACTTTCTTAATTGAAGCCGTCGTTCTCCGTGGGGGGGGGGGACGACGACGACGTGCCTGCGCATTGCGGGTCACACGAGAAAATGCAGCGTGCGAACAGGTCTGAATGAGGCCCAATATAACCAACCCAAATCTAACTCTCTCTGCACGTTATATCTGCCCCCCCTGCAGAACACATGGTTTTGCCCATTAGAGGAAGATTTTGCTTTTGCAGTCAACCTTGAATTAGGCCATAAGTCCTTTGTATGAGTAAGTCCATTGTGTGATACATGAAAGTATTGCAGACTATGCAGGGATGCCTATTTGGAGTCATATTTATTTGCACCTAGGGTAGGTGAGGAGCATGTTCTGTGCATATGGGTAAATACACTAATTTATTCACATGCACACTCAGGGACCGATTCTGTGTGGGACGCGTAGTAGCCGTGCTTGTGTGGTGCTGCAGAAGCTTGTTTTCCTTATGTTAATGTGATTTTCCGTTGAGGTAATGTGAGGATTTCAAGCAAAAAGACGTTCCACCCAATGTTTTCTAATCTACAATCCCAACAGTCATTATTAGTATCGCAAAGCTGTTTTTTATCTTCACGTATCATCCTATAGCACCAAGGGGTCTAACACCACTACACGTTTCAAATGACTCTCCAGGGATATTCGGAAATCTCAGGTGTTAGACCGCAGGCAGCAAAAGGCCAGTAGTGCCTTTGACCCTCACTAACCTTGCATTTATTATTAGTATTGCGCTTATCACCCTAAAACATATATTTTATACATAGGGCATGATGACTAAGGCCAGAAATGCAGGCAAAACGCAGAAAATGCAATTTTCGCAGTTTTGGCCGCATTCCCATGTGTACCATGCTCCGGAATGTGATTGATTCCAGAGCTTGGACCCGGTGGGGTGTTACCCAATAAAAAGCCTATGGGCTTCTTTTTGAATTTCTCTCTGTGAGGGATCCAATCAGATGCCTTTCCAGCACCCCCAGGGTGCCCGCAGCACTCTGCTCATGCGCAGAAGGACTCCCGAGTCCTGAACCTGTGGGTCCTGTGATTGCAAAGCCCAGCTCTTATCAGGAGAACTGTCATTTGTGATACTAATCGCATTTATATGTACATACCGGTGTTATTAATGCCAATATGTACCCGATAAGTTGCTTGAGTAATGCATAGTACATCCCGCCCTCCATCTTGATTTGCCAAGAATATTAGTGTGTGTATGTGTGTGTATATATATATATATATATATATATATATATATTTAGAGATGAATTGTTTTTCTTTTGCCTTTCATAGCTGTCTTGCCAGCTGCAGTGCAGTTGTTCATGTCCCTCTCATTTGCCTTTTCCCTGTCATTTTCTGGCAATTTACAATAAATTCCATTTTTGCAACCACACATTACAGTGGATCTAATTTTGTTTATATGTTTTTTCATTACGTGAAGGCAAGCTGAGAAAAATACTACTCTGCAGAACATTCTGTAATTAGGCTGAACACCGCTTTCTGTTATTCCCCGTGTGCAGTGCTGCTAAGGCTGATGTTAGGCTGTTGTGCTAACACTCGCTGTGTAACACTGTACTAAACACAGACTGAAAATCCTTCATTTACATTACATGTACAATGTGTGAAATAAATAGCACTGTTTCCATTAGGGATGTTTCTCTAGGGATATATTTAAAGTGTAACTTCAAGGTTTAATTATGAGCTGATTAGTTATTTTATTCCATTCTAGAAAATCTTCAGCTCTTTTTCCTAGGTGTGAGACAGAACCTGCCATGCATCTCCATTCGCGGTCAATTGGAAAGCTCAATTATTCCAACAATACTCAGATGTATATTAAGCCTGGAGAAGTGATAAAGCAGTGATAAGTGCAAGGTGATAACGCACCAGCCAATCAGCTCCAATATGTAAATTTACAGTTAGGAGCTGATTGGCTGGTGCATTTATCACCTTGCACTTATCACTTCTCCAGGCTTAATACATCTACCCCAATAAATGTTTGAAGGGCTAGAGCCACCTTGCTGATCAGTATTTATCTTACATAGCGTGCACACATGAGAAACTGACAAGTAAAGGCAATCCGTTTCAGTCTGTGCCAGTTTATCTCGGTGTAAGCCTATACTGTTGATGTGCTTTTATAGAGCAGCGACTTCATTTATGAACATAAGAATGTTAAATAGCCAGACGATTACCATGCTGATTGTCCCAGCCGCAGAGCATCTCCCAAGTGAGCAGGGACAGGTTTGTCTGGATGAAGCTTTTGTTAAATCCAGACTTTGAATAACCTGCGCTTCCTCCACTCCCTCCCCTGTCCTCCTGGGAGATGCTCCTTGGCTCTGGTGATTAGAATGCTTATCGGGCTGTTAAGTATGCTAATCGACCTGGCTATCATACTAAACAGGCTGGCTAGCATGCTAAGCACAGCCACTGCCATCTTCCTGCTTCATGTCACATCTCTCCCGGGCAAACTGAAAGAATTTATTTTTTTTAAACAGGCTTTGTAAAGCATGTTCATAGCACAAGAGGATCATTTTAATTCTCTCTGGTCCAGCATTTAATTATGTCTACACTAAGTGTTCCTTGTTTCTATCCTAAGGGGTTGACACAGAATACACAACTATTTTCATGGTGTATCTTGCGTGATTTTGCACTGCATTTGTTCAGAAAATAAATGTGCGCAAATAGGAGTATGCAGAATTGTACGCAATATGCAGGGGTGTTCTAGCAGACGAGGGGGCCCGTGTGCAGACTTCAGGTAGGCCCCCTTTTCTCCACAGCACAGTAGACTCTGGAATTGTGGCAAAGTCTACTGCGCATTCCCAGGCACTGGCGTTTCTATAATGGGTGCAGTGTGTGCGGTGCACACAGGCCCCTGAGTCCAGAGGGGGCCCCCACCGCACACACTACACCCATTTTTAAAATACTCACCCCTCCGAAGTCCAGCGCCGGCATCCGCAGCGCTATTAGAACTCCGTGAAAATGGCTTAGCGCCCATTTTCATGGAGTTCTGCGCATGCGCAGTGGAGAAATCTCAGGAAAAATGGCCGCCGCACCATTTTCCCGGAGATCTGTGCATGCGCAGTAGAGTCTGAGCCCTCTAGTGCTAAGACTCTACAGCGCTGCGGGTAGAGAGGAGGGGGCCCGAACGGAGGAGGCTGAACACTGGCCGCCTCCTCTCTTAAAACGCCCCTGTTCCCAGGTCTCCATAAATATGGCGCCTGTCATTTTCCAGAGACTAATCACTACAGTACATGCACGGCAGCCATTTTGCCAGTGATCTGACATCATTTTCTCACTTCTTTGCTTTTTATACAATATTGATCCATAGCTGGACCATACTTGCCTACCCTCCCAGAATGGCCGGGAGGCGCCTGAAAATTGGGTGGCCCTCCTGGCTCCCCGGAAAGGTGGGCAAGTCTCCCGCTTTCGCTGGCAGCCCCGACACCCCCCTCGGCTGCCCACAGCAAAGAACAAGTGGGCGGTCCGAGGGGGGATATAATGATGCAATTCGCGCTGAATCGCGTCATCGTAGCTAAGCCCACCACTATACAGTGCCTGTTTACTCGGCACTGTCTAGCGGGAGCAAAGCCACGATGATGCAATCATGATGCCACGCCTCCGGACTGCCTACTTCCCCTGCCAGCCATGCCCCCAGACCACCCACATTGCTGCCGGCCACGCCCCCATTAGCCTATCATGCTGCCACCTCTCGGAGGAGGGTGCAGCAAAGTAGGCACCTATGAGCTGGACCGATAAATCTTCGGGACACAGTGCATCTGACAGGTGTAAAATACTACTATAGTATAAATAAGTGAAAAAATAAAGTTACACATATTTTAAAAGAAATCTGTAATTAAACGTAAAAAGTGCCAGTTAATTGAAATGTCTCTTATTGAAGGTGAGAAGCAGCTAGCAAGATTTGCTCTATAATAAAAATGAATCTTTAACTTCAATATGTGTGATAATGTCCTGAAATATCTATTACTAACATGTTATGGGCCCAGGACAACAATGAAAGTCAGAAGCTCAAGAAAAATGTCTCTTAATAGCAGCTCCATGAAGTTTACAATCTACAGTAATAGAAACCAGAACCTCCAGTAATGGAAGTTTATGTGATGCTGCTGCTAGAAAGGGAATGTATATATGGGAAGAGCCACAAAAAAGTGCAATACAGTAGTTCGCAAATAATGATTAAGAGCAGGATTAGGGTGGCCAATCCCGGGATTGGGATTGGCGGGATCCCGGGATTTATTGGCCGGGATTCAATCCCGGGATTGGAGCTTTCAATCTCAGGAATTTCGGGATTAGAACGCTCCCTGTTTTTTCGGTGTCGGGCAGCGTTGAGCGTCCCCAGGAGGCTCAGATGCTTCCCGGCTTCCTCCACCCAGCTCCCCCTTCACCCGCCGCACGGATGTTGCCGAACCCGGAGGAAGTGTGCGCAGCCAGCCGCCAGTCACCCACCGCACCCAGAGGAAGTGACCTACCCTCCCGCCCATGTGGTATGGTGAGTTATGTGTGCGGGGCGGGGGCGGCCACACACAAAACAAGCTATTCCCGCATCGATACTAATTGCATATGTATTGTCCTTTGCAATGCGCTCTGGTCCCTGGACTTCTAGGTTTATGACCCAGGAGTCCATCTGTGCATGTGCAGAAGGATGCAGCAGCTGTGGGCATGCTGGGAGGGATCTGATCAGATCCCTCACACAGCGTGATGCGGACAGAAGCCCATTTTGTTGCAGTGTTCTAGGAATGTTTGTGTATAATATATAGTATGAGATATAGATATATATCTATATATATCTATATATGGGGGGAGGGGCATAATAGCATGGGCTTTCTCTGGGATCAATTTAGTCATGCCTGTTCCTCGCAAGACATGCCCCTTATGTACCTATTGGAAAAATGAGGGGGGGGGGGGGTCAATTCTCTTTCTGGCACAAATGCAGACTTGAATTAAGCGAGCAAAAACTATTTGTGTTCCCTAATGCACACTGAGTGAGTAATAAATAATACTACATAATAATCAGATAATACGGAGATCTTAGTTGCGTATATCTGCAGATATAGGGTTAAGCCCCCAGGCCGATCGACAAGGCGTCTTCGTCACTGGGGGTCCCTAATACTAGGTATGGGTCCGGGGTGCAGGACCCCATCATGCCGGCACAGGTCGGCTACCAAGGTCAGCACACAGGTGAGAATTAATAAGGGTTAATAAGAAGCACAGAAGTGCTATGTAAGTGGTGTGATTAAAATACAAAAATATATACAAAGTGATAGGGAAAATCATGAGTGTTAATAAAGTGTTAGGGTGTGCCGACCTGAAGCCGCCCAGCCATACCGACACAGGGGCCACCGCACCCCACACCCACCCCATAAATAATTACATATATGTCTGGTCTAAATGCCCAGTGTTAACCCTTATTAATTTTCACCTGTGTGCTGACCTGGGGTAGCCGACCTGTGCCGGCATGATGGGGTCCTGCACCCCGGACCCATACCTAGTATTAGGGACCCCCAGTGACGGAGAAGCCTTGTCGATCGGCCTGGGGGCTTAACCCTATATCTGCAGATATACGCAACTAAGATCTCCGTATTATCTGACTATTATGTAGTATTATTACTCACTCACTCAGTGTGCATTAGGGAACACAAATTGTTTTTCTTACACAGAATTACCCCTCCCTTTTAGCACCTGACTGATATTACATCTGATTGAGCAGCTTTCCAATATTTGTGCATTGAATTAAGCGAGCCACAGAACACGTGTAATTCCTGTTTTAAAGGGATAGCATTGTAAGCCTAGTATATTATGTATGAGAGCGTGACAGTGTGTGTTCCTGACGAAGTTCAAACCTAGGCAAAAACCTAATCCTGGTCAAATGACACCACCATGGTGCCAGGTACAAAACTCTGGCCATGCATAAAGGACAAACAGAAACACACTTTCTCACATATTATATAGATACCTGTATATAGACATACACACATACAGGGCTTCCTCCAGAAACGATGGGGCCCGGGACTGACAATATCGGAAGGCCCCTCCCAAGCAGTAGTGCTAGGTATGAGGCTGTTGCTCCTTGGGTGGGCTCATCAGTTCCTCGTGTGTGAGAGCAGGGATCTGGCAGATCCCTTTGCATGTACTGTCTTCCGTTGCCAGACGGGATAAGCTTGACCCACACTGATGAGAGCGCTGCTGCCTTGTAGCCATGTGTACCGAGGCTATTTTGTGTGTGTATGAGCAGATGGGAAGGGTGCGCATTACTAGCAGCAAAGAATATGCGGTACTGACTTTTTGAGGTTTGTGGGGTCTCCCTTGTGCCCTTTTTGGTGACTCAGGGGATGAGGGATGCTTCACTGCACTGGACTGGTGGCCGTTTTCCCTTGAGCCCATGGTGACTGCACAAGCCCAGTGATTTGCTACACTTTGAAGGATACACACAAGGAGCTGCCGCATCGGACGTCCTTCTGCTGCCGACCAGAGGAGAGAAAGAGGAGGAGAGCCAGGGGATCACCCTAATGTACTTACCAGCAGGTCAAGAGGTTCTTCCACACTACATTCTATGACCTATGGTGCAAGCGTGCGAGGGCAACCTGGCTGCAGCGGTGCAAGACGCCAGGGATCTGACTGATAGGGGATCTGTCAGATGTATGTTATCTGAGGATTACAATTCGGTCACAGAGCCTCTGTACAGTCCCGGGACTCTAGTCCCAGCAGTCCCCCCCGATAGTGGCCCTATACATATACCCAGAGCTGGCCCTAACCAATATGATGCCCTAGGCAAGATTTTGGCTGGTGCCCCATAGCACCACCGCTGGTTCCGCCTCTGACCTTGCACCTCTTTCCCAGCACCATCACCCCTCGCCCATAGCAGTCCTTATTTTGGTATTTGTACCCCCTATATTTTAAATAGGAACAGTTCGCACATTTGGCCCAAAAAGGGGTGTGTTTTTGCTGGCAAGAGGCATTGCCACACAATAGTAACTCCAATTCCAATTACGCCACACAATACTGCAACTTTATTCACATTTGATCATGTGATAGTGTCCATAATTCATATTACATCCCACAGTAGTATCACTTTACTTTAAACATTACTCCTCACAGTAGAGCCCCTTATTCACATTATATCACACTGAATTGCTCCTTATTCAAATTACACCACACCATATTGCTCTTTATTCACATTAGATGACACAGTAGTGCCCTTTCTATACGCAATGCCACATAGTAGAGCACCTTATACACATAATGCCACACATTAGTAATGCATTTATACGCATAATTCCACACAGTAATGCACCTTACACATATGAGACAAATTATTAATGTCTTTATAAACATAATGCGCCTTACACATTATGACAACCTTTATTAATGCCCTTTTACACATAATGTCCCTTACACATATGCCGTACATTATTAATGCCCTTATACACATAATGACACACATAGTGCCCCCTACACATTTGCTGAACATTATTTGTGCCCCTATACACATAATGACACGCATACAGTAGTACCCTGTTACACATATGCCGCACATTATTAATGCCAATATACACATAATGACACACATAGTGCCCCCTACACATATGTTGCACATTATTAATGCATTTTTACATGACACACATAATGCTCCTTACACATATTCCGAACACTATTGCACAACCAACCCACTCACATGCGCACAGCACTCACACTGCCACTAACACTGTGACCTCTGCCTCTGCTTGGATACAGATGTGTCCTCATAAATCTTGCCTCAATGCTAACGTCGGGCACCTTTTTTTACGAAAATGCATCTTATTTGCATTGCTATGTGGCTAGGATGCACAAGCAGCTTCTGCTGATTAAAATGATATGCAGCATGCCTATATACTGTGTGAGACTGTGGCTGTATCTGCATATGAAATGCTACACACAGAATATAGGCATGTCGCATATCATTTTAATCATCAGAAGCTGCTGATGCCCCTAGGCATATCAAATGCCCTAGGCAATTGCCTAGTTTGCCTATGCATATGGCCGGCTCTGCATATACCGCCCACTTTTCATTTCAAGTGAGTAGGGCAAGAGCTTGTTAATGTTATTTGCCTGTTCCCACACTGCCTAATGGCACAAATTGTCCAGAAGAAATGCACAAACTCTCAGATGCTGAAATTGACTTTCATTAGCTGAACTTTTACTTCATTTCTGATTTTATTGCTAGGGGTTACAGCAGGTGTGAATCTTTATACCTACATAAAAAAAATGAACCCTTCTGTATTCAGCAGCCATGGAGATGGAGCTTTGGGCCTGATTCATATTTGAAAGTAAAGCAAAAAAGCAAGCAACAGGCAAAGCCATATTGCACTGCATGTGGGGATGATATAACATGTGCAGAGAGAGTTAGATTTAGGGGTATATGCAATTCACGGCGAATCGCGGCAAATTATCGCCATTTTTAAATTCGACACAATTCGACAGGTGAATTCCGGCAGGTGGCTGCCGGAATTCACCATATTCAAAGAAAAACGGATTCGACAGTCCCGCGGGCGAAAAACGGCCGATTTGCCGGATTTTGCCGCGATTTAAAAAAACGGGGAAAAACGGGAAAAACACGGGAAAAAAAATGGCGTGGGGTCCCCCCTCCAAAGCATAACCAGCCTCGGGCTCTTCGAGCTGGTCCTGGTTCCAAAAATGCGGGGGAAAAATTGGGCAGGGATCCCCCGTATTTTTAAAACCAGCACCGGGCTCTGCGCCTGGTGCTGGTGCAAAAAATACGGGGGACAAAAAGAGTAGGGGTCCCCCGTATTTTTTACACCAGCATCGGGCTCCACTAGCTGGACAGATAATGCCACAGCCGGGGGTCACTTTTATGCAGTGCCCTGCGGCCGTGGCATTAAATATCCAACTAGTCACCCCTGGCCGGGGTACCCTGGGGGAGTGGGGACCCCTTCAATCAAGGGGTCCCCCCCCCAGCCACCCAAGGGCCAGGGGTGAAGCCCGAGGCTGTCCCCCCCATCCAATGGCTGCGGATGGGAGGCTGATAGCCTAGAGTAAAATGACAAGAATATTGTTTTTTCCAGAAGAACTACAAGTCCCAGCAAGCCTCCCCCGCAAGCTGGTACTTGGAGAACCACAAGTACCAGCATGCGGGAGAAAAACGGGCCCGCTGGTACCTGTAGTTCTACTGGAAAAAAAATACCCAAATAAAAACAGGACACAGACACCGTGACAGTAAAACTTTATTACACACTGCCGACACACACATACTTACCTATGTTGACACGCCGACTGCCACGGTCTCCGACGATCCGAGGGTACCTGTGAAAAAAATTATACTCACCTTCCAGCGTCCAGAGGTACATCCACGTCCAGAGATACATCCACGTACTTGGCAAAAAAAGAAAACGGACACACGCACCACCGGACAGAAAGGGGTCCCATGCTGACACACAGTGGCGTAACTAGAAATTTTTCTCCCCCAAGCCAAAAAATTCTTCGGCGCCCCCCCCCCCCCCCTTCATGCTCCATAATTGGGAGCCAGAAAGGGATAAATATGCGAGCGCCGAAGGTGCACGCGCCAAAAAAGGGGCGTGGTTTTGTTGGAGTGGGCGTGGTTTCGCATAAAGGGGCGTGGCATTGCAGGAAAAGACTACCTTATACCCCAGTTTTGCAACCTGCACGCCCATACGTTGGCCACCACAGGAAAGAAAAATAATCCTGATTCATGCCCCTTACATTATTTGTCATTTTTCCTCCTTATAGTAATGCCCAGTATACATTATGCCACATACTGCAATGGCCCTTAGACATTATGCCGCACACAATAATGCACGACACAATATGCACACACTGTAATGCCCCCGACACATTATGCCACACACCGTAATGTCTGTGACACATTATGACACACACCGTAATGCCTGTGACACATTATGACAGGAATCGCAATGCCCGTTATACATTATGCTACACACTGCAATGCCCCTGATACATTATAGCACATACAATGTCTGTGACACATTATGACACACTCCGCAATGTCCGTGATACATTATGCCACACACTGCAATGCCCGATACATTATAGCACATACAATGCCTGTGACACATTATGCCACACACTGCAATGACCTTGAGACATTATACCACAATGCCCGTGATATAGTATACCATACACCGTAATGCCTGTGACACATACCGCAATGCCCTGCCCGTTATACCCTATGCCACACATCGCAATGCCCGTTATGTATTATGCCACACTGCAATGACCCTGAGACATTATACCACATACCACAATGCCCGTGATATAGTATACCACACACCGTAATGCCTGACACATTATGACACACACCGCAATGTCCGTGATACATTATGCCACACACTGCAATGACCCTGAGACATTATACCACATATCACAATGCCCGCGATATAGTATACCATACACCGTAATGCCTGTGACACATTATGACACACACCGCAATGTCCGTGATACATTATGCCACACACCGTAATGCCCATTACACATTAAGTCCTACAGTAAGGCTTCTAATTACTTTTCAATTACCTGCTCGTTGTCAGGGGTTTCATGCACTGGGTGTCATGCTCGTTGCCAGGGGTTTCATGCTCTTGGTTCCATGCACGGTACCAAGGGTTTTCATGCTCAGGGTGTCATGCTCGTTGCCAGGGGTTTCATGCACTGGGTGTCATGCTCGTTGCCAGGTGTTTCATGCACTGGGTGTCATGCTCGTTGCCAGGTGTTTCATGCACTGGGTGTCATGCTCGTTGCTAGGAGGTAGTCCTTGTTGCTAGGGCTGTGCTCCCAGTGCCACATATGTCCCCAGTGCCAGATATTCCCCCACGGTGCCGGGTACTTACATGCCCCAGTGCCAAATATAGTCGTCGTCCCCCATGTGCCAGGTACACATATACCCCCCCAGTGCCACATATGCCCCCAATGCCAGATATTCCCCCCCAGTGCCACATATGCCCCCAGTGCCATATATTCCCCCCCAGTGCCAAATATGCCCCCAGTGCCATATATGCCCCCAGTGCCAGATATTCCCCCCCAGTGCCAGATATTCCCCCCGTGCCATATATGCCCCCAGTGCCAGATATTCCCCCCCAGTGCCAGATATCCCCCCCCGTGCCATATATGCCCCCAGTGCCAGATATCCCCCCCAGTGCCATATATGCCCCCAGTGCCAGATATTCCCCCCCAGTGCCATATATGCCCCGAGTGCCAGATATTCCCCCCCAGTGCCATATATGCCCCAGTGCCAGATATCCCCCCCAGTGCCAGATATTCCCCCCAGTGCCAGATATTCCCCCCAGTGCCATATATGCCCCAGTGCCAGATATCCCCCCCCCCCCAGTGCCAGATATTCCCCCCAGTGCCATATATGCCCCAGTGCCAGATATCCCCCCCCCAGTGCCATATATGCCCCCAGTGCCAGATATTCCCCCCAGTGCCATATATGCCCCCCGTGCCATATATGCCCCCAGTGCCAGATATCCCCCCCCCAGTGCCATATATGCCCCCAGTGCCAGATATTCCCCCCCAGTGCCATATATGCCCCAGTGCCAGATATCCCCCCCCAGTGCCAGATATGCCCCCAGTGCCAGAAATGCCCCAGTGCCAGATATTCCTCCCTCCCCCCCCCCCGTGCCATATATGCCCCCAGTGCCAGATATTTACCCCCCCGTCGCTTTTTGGAGGGACACGGAGGGCACAGCTCGTCTCTCCTGTGTCCCTCCTGCTGCATCATCTCCGGCGGCCGCGGGTCTAATAGGGGGAAGTGCCGGTTCGTGAGCCAATTAGAGCTCACGGACGGCACTTCCCCCTATTAGACCCGCGGCCGCCGGAGATGATGCAGCAGGAGGGACACAGGGAGGCGCGCTGTGTGCCCTCCGTGTCCCTCCAAAAAGCGGCGGAGGGAAGGAGACTGCAGACTGACATGCGGACGCTCGTCCGCATGTCAGTCTGCTGTAAATCAGTGGCGCCCCCGCAGCCCCTCGCCCCCAAGCCACCGCGAGGACTGCGGGGGCAGTAGTTACGCCACTACTGACACATGAGACCCCTTACTCCGAATGCCGGGACACCACGTGACTCCTGTCACTGAAGTCCCTTCAGCCAATCAGGAAGCGCTACTTCCGTGGCGCTCACCTGATTGGCTGTGCGCTGGCTGTGCTGTGACAGCGCATCGCACAGCTCCGTCCATTATATTCAATGGTGGGAACTTAGCGGCTAGCGGTGAGGTCACCCGCCGGTCAGCGGCTGACCGCGGGTAACCCCACCGCTGACGGCAAAGTTCCCACCATTGAAACTAATGGACCGAGCTGTGCGATGCGCTGTCACAGCACAGACAGCGCACAGCCAATCAGGTGAGCGCCACGGAAGTAGCGCTTCCTGATTGGCTGAAGGGACTTCAGTGACAGGAGTCACGTGGTGTCCCGGCATTCGGGGTAAGGGGTCTCATGTGTCAGCATGGGACCCCTTTCAGTCCGGTGGTCCGTGTGTCCGTTTTCTTTTTTTGCCAAGTACGTGGATTTATCTCTGGACCCTGGCTGAGGTGAGTATATTGAACTTTTCTTTTCAGGTATCCGTGGATTCTACATGGAGAAGAGGACCGATGTCGGCGTGTGAACATAGGTAAGTATGTGTGTGTCGGCAGTGTGTAATAAAGTTTTACTGTCACGGTGTCTGTGTCCTGTTTTTATTTGGGTATTTTTTTCCCAGTAGTACTACAGGTACCAGCGGGCCCGTTTTTCTCCCGCATGCTGGTACTTGTGGTTCTCCAAGTACCAGCTTGCGGGGGAGGCTTGCTGGGACTTGTAGTACTACTGGAAAAAACAATATTCTTGTCATTTTACTCAAGGCTATCAGCCTCCCATCCGCAGCCCTTGGATGGGGGGGACAGCCTCGGGCTTCACCTCTGGCCCTTGGGTGGCTGGGGGGGGGACCCCTTGATTGAAGGGGTCCCCACTCCCCCAGGGTACCCCGGCCAGGGGTGACTAGTTGGATATTTAATGCCACGGCCGCAGGGCACTGTATAAAAGTGACCCCCGGCTGTGGCATTATCTGTCCAGCTAGTGGAGCCCGATGCTGGTGTGAAAAATACGGGGGACCCCTGCTCGTTTTGTCCCCCGTATTTTTTGCACCAGCACCAGGCGCAGAGCCCGGTGCTGGTTTTAAAAATACGGGGGATCCCTGCCCAATTTTTCCCCACATTTTTAGAACCAGGACCAGCTCGAAGAGCCCGAGGCTGGTTATGCTTTGGAGGGGGGACCCCACGCCATTTTTAAAAAAAAAATTCCTGTTCCAGCACTAAAAAAATAATAATAATAATAATAATAATAATAATATTTTAAAAAATATATAAATAATACTTGTGCCTCCAAAAAAAAAAAAAAAGTACCTAATCCCTTCTAATATAAATAGATATGCTATTCCCCAAAAAAAAAAAAACCAAAAAAAAACATGTTTAAATTTTTTTTTATTGTTTTCACCCTCCAAAGTGTGGCGGATTGAAAATGACGAATTTACTGTCTAAAAGCACTGCTGTCGAATTTCCAAACTTGAATTGAATATGCTTTTGTCGAATTGCAGCACTTGTATCATTGCAGAAAAGTCGAATTTGCAAAAAGTCGAATTTTGAAAGTCCGTTTTTTTGACGGAAAGCACTGAATTGCATTGACGATTTTTTTTTTTTTGGCGAAAATGACCCGAAATTCGACAATTTCGGGAATTCGACCGCAATTGCATATACCCCTTAGGCGGGATGTGTTCAAACTGAAATCTAAATTGCTATACAAAAATAAAGCTGTACAACATTTGTCGGCTACATGCAAAAGCAGCCAGTATTTACCCTGCACAGAAAAAATATAAATGTATTTGCTCCCCTTGCATGGCAAAATGGTTTGTTACAGATACAAAGATACTTGCTTTTTTGCTTTACTTAAAATATACTGTATATCAGGTCCTTTGTCAACAAACACATATAGTTAATAATAGCATCAATGGTCCTATTGTATTTTCCAAATATGAACTCAGGTGATAACTTTGGTTATCAGCCTCAATGTACAAGACTTGCTGCTTTAGACTGAATTTATTCCCTGGGCATAACACAGCATCAGCAGACGTCTAAAAATATATGAATTATTACGCCTGGAACACGCGCCCTGCAGGGTTCTAGGTAATTGGCAGTAAAGCAAAGGCCAGCTGTTTGCACTGGGGGAGCTGAAAAACTTCATCTTGCTCGCCAATTGTTTTTCTGACAGAGATGAATCCGTTTTTCATTTTTCTGCTATCTTAACTTTTTTTTTCTTCAAGGTCCCCAATAATGGATATTATTCTAATTGAGGATTCATTATGTTGCTAAAGATGCTGATTAAAGAACAGTCCAGCTGTTTATTTACAAGAGGAAAATAAGTGAATATCATGCAGAGGTTTTGTTCCCAATTGTAAAGCACAATGCAATATGCTGTCATAATCTAAATAAATGTGAATAAGTAAAATAATAAACGTATTTCTTATGTGATATTGTATTTTGGTTTATTTTTGTGTCTGCATTGGAAATACTAGTAGTCCAGTAATATGAAAAAAGCAATTGCTGATTTGAAAAAACAAACCATAAGTTACTGTATGTATCATAATTGTTTTTCTGCATATTCTCCGTGTGTGCACCTTCTACAAACGTATGTAGCTAACACAGTGAGAGCTATCAGTTAGTATTAGTAACACACTGTAGATGGTGTGATGCTGTGTTTATTGACTTGTTTAAGGATGTATGAATGTGGATTTTCAGTATTCACAGGATTAATGATGAAAGGTTGACCCAGAACTTAAACATGTCAGCAAACACAGTGGGGGTCATTCCGAGTTGTTTGCTCGTTGCCGATTTTTGCAATGGAGCGATTAAGGCAAAAATGCGCATGCGCATGGTACGCAGTGCGCATGCGCTAAGTATTTTAGCACAAAACTTAGTAGATTTACTCACGTCCGAACTAATAATTTTCATCGTTGAAGTGATCGGAGTGTGATTGACAGGAAGTGGGTGTTTCTGGGTGGAAACTGACCGTTTTCTGGGAGTGTGCTGAAAAACGCAGGCGTGCCAGGATAAAACGCGGAAGTGTCTGGAGAAACGGGGGAATGGCTGGCCGAACGCAGGGCGTGTTTGTGACGTCAAACCAGGAACGAAACGGCTGAGCTGATCGCAGTGTAGGAGTAAGTCTCGAGCTACTCAGAAACTGCTAAGAATTATTTATTCGCAATTCTGCTAATCTTTCGTTCGCTATTCTGCTAAACTAAGATACACTCCCAGAGGGCGGTGGCCTAGCGTGTGCAGTGCTGCTAAAATCTGCTAGCGAGCAAACAACTCGGAATGACCCCCAGTATCCCAATATCTTGTTGAAGGAGCAAATCTATATATTGAATTTTTTACATCTATAATGTGTTCTATATTGATAAGCAAGCTTGTTTTCTTTGTCATTTTGTAACAAATTGCAATTATTAAAGCTTTTTTCTTTGAATTAAACATATTTTTGTTTCAAATGTGTAAAAGGTTTTTACGGTTTGCTTTTAAAAAAAAAATTCAATTCTATTTAATTTTTTAATCTGGTCTTTTAGTTCCACAGCACAGACTGGCCTGGAACAGCAATACATGCCCCATTACCAGCCATAATCACAGTATTTTTTTTAAACTTCTTGGTGGTATAAGCATCATTATCGCTGGAGAAGGGGACTATTTATTTATTTATTTCATCAGGAATTGAGGCGACCCCTAACGACATACATATTTTCATTAACGCATCTCTTGAACTTTTTCTTTTGTTTTCTTGTGTAATGAGGTATCTACAAAACCAGTGAAACAATAATACAGTAATTACATTTATAATTAATTTAATCAAGTTGATGTTTGATTTATTAGACTGAGAAGCCAAAGTGAGAATAAATTATAACACTTGATGATTTCTGATTTGCTTTGTGTATTGTGCGTAGTCCACGGGAATTAGAAAACTTGGCAAATTGAACCGCTACTGGCGATTTGAAGCAATTCTTTTTTTATATCTCTTATTGTTAAGAATTTAGCAATAATGGGGACATGTTCTAAGCCTTGGAGAGTGATAAAGTGGAGAGAGGTAAAGTACCAGTCAATCATCTTCTAACTGCCATATTACAGGCTGTGTTTAGAAAAATGACCGTTAAGAGCTGATTAGTTGGTACTTTATCTCTCTCCACTTTATCACTTTCCAAGGCTTAGTACATTATAGGCTTCTAATTTCTAACGTTTTCTGTAGAATGATGGGATCTATAATTAATGTCTGATCTATAATATGGTCCGAAACTGTACACCCTACATCCATATATAGTTATACATACCTCTCCGCCATTTCCGGTGCCATTGCATTGCAACAACCACAGCTTAAACCACATCTGCCTATAATGATATAGCAACGATATTTCTTAGAAGCCGGGGTTTGCGCATGCGCAGTGAAGCGGCCGATGGCAGCAGCAGCTTTCTCCCCTCCCTGGGACCCGGCCGGCAGCAGCATCGGCTCTCTCCTCTCCATGGGACCTGGCCAGTGGCAGCCCCCTCCACCTTAAAGGTAGGAGCCGCCACTGGATGGGTGCAAGTCTAAGTAACAGGTAAATGATGGCGACCCCTTTAGGAGGCTTCTAATGAGGGAAGTGGATGGCAGAAGAGACTCGACATAAGTATGTGTCTCCTTGAAGTCCAACCATCCAATCCAAATGGCAGCAGCTCGAATATTTGTCTGCTGTCAAAACGTATATGTTATCAATTAACGTGAAAAAAACAATATTATGAAGTCATTTCACTACTGTTGGTGACAAACATGGTCTTGTTTATTAAAAAGCGTTTCTAACTCCCTGATATGTCAGGGGGTTAAGACGGTTAATGTCAGTAAGACGGTTAATTCTTCAGAGTAAGAAAATAAATCCTCCATGACCTCCAGTTGCCATGATTTGATGAGTTTGTTCTAATAAATAATATGGCAGGACAGACCTTGGATTCTTATTCCGTCTCTACATTTTGTTCTCATAGAAAAGTGACCTTAAGACTGGCTCTCTTGGTGAATAATACATCGGTCATTAACACACACAATTAATTCACTGCTGGTGGTTCGCTGCCAGACTGTTATTTATTTATATCTTGTTTAGAGCATGTAATAACCAAATGATTTATTCTAAATAAGTTTATATTTAGATCTTTTCTTTCTAGAATCCGAATAAGTGTCTGTTTGTTTTAAAAACATACGGCAAACGATTTCAGTGGCCTGCAGACTTCTTATCAAACCTACATAGATTATGCATGTGGTGGAGGCAATTGTCAATGATATTGTATGTGTTTTTTTACTCTGTCTTTAAAATAAATATATATATATATATATATATATATATATATATATTTTATTCTTATTTATTTATTTTTTTAAATTCAGAAGAATAATATTAGACTGACCATTTGTTTCAATGACTTTGTTATATGGTCACAATATGCAATTTATAGCATGATTGAATTTACTGTCAATGTCTGTCTGTCTTTGCCCAGTTTTGTTCTATAACTACTGTTCTAATTGTAAAGCGCAACGGACTATGCTGAGCTATATAAGAAACTGCTAATAAATAATAAATAAATAATCATGGACGTGTCAACTTTAAAGATTCTGTTTTTGAAGCTGAGTTAAGCCAGATCTCTATCCAAAACCCTGGAGAAGGCTCTGCCCCCTTCTTAGAATTTATCAAAAGGTTAACCACAGAGAAATTTCTGATTTCTTCTGCGATATTTCATTTTTCTCCGTTAAACGCCATAGACTTCTATGGGGATGGTGGTTGGAGGCAGTTTAGCAAGCAGCATGTCAGGATAGGAATCAGCGAGGATGGATGAAATCATTATGCACATGCGTTGACAGCTGGACAAGTGCTGCCTTATTGCTTCCTCCTTTTGGCAGCAGAGAGAAAGTCAGGGCCCCAGCACTGTAAATTGGCAGCAGTACATCATTATGCGTCATTATGATATGCATTGATACATAATGATAGTTACTGCCAACACAATGCCATTAGTAGTTAATAGAGACCCCAAATACTGACGAATGACTAGTCTGGTCATGCATAGAAAAACACGGGGGAGATGTATCAAACCTTGTAAAGACCACTAGCGGAGTAATTGCCTATGGTTCTGGTATGAGTGGTCGACCATATTAAGGTCAACAGACATTAGGTCCACCAACATTGACATGGTCGACATGGACAAATAGTCTACACATGAAAATGGTCGACACGGGACAGGTCGGCACATGAAAAGGTCGACATGAATTTTTAAACTGGTTTTGGTGCCATTTTTTCTGTAACCTGACCAGAAACTCCAATTAGTGTACCGCGTCCACTTGCATGGCTCGATTCGCCCAATCGTAGTCCACGTGGATGGTAAAGTATGAAAAAGTTAATCTTTTTTTTTTTTTTTTTAAGCCATGTCGACCTTTTCATGTGCCGACCTGTCATATGTCACCATTTTGTGTCGACCATTTGTCCATGTCGACCATGACAATGTCGACCAATAGTGACTGTCGATTTAAATAGGGTTGACTTGACAAACGTATAACATTGCCTTAGCAACCAATCAGTGCATATTATGAAATTATAGCTAGAATCAGATTGGTTGCTTACAGTATGGGCAACGTCTCTACTTGTCCAAGAAAGTTTTACACATCTCCCCTATAAAAACTCCTGCTTTTCAGTTACACAGTGGAGATGCTGGCATTCCTTAGGAATTTTGCTAGAGGGGAAAATTAAGGATCAAGAAAAGCTAAGTAATGACAGAAGTATTTGGGGAAGAAATAGGAAATACTACCTTTTTTTTTTTTTAGAATCAGGAAGGACGGCTGCATTTTAAAATACTTTCCAGATACATACATGTTTACTAGAACAGTACGCCTGCTATTTTAATAATTATGACAAAATTCAAGAAAAAATTATTTCTTATCCATTACCATTACAGTTTGAACTGTTCTTGAGCCCCATGATTCCTGTCATCTGGAAATTAATTATCACATGTACGTACTCAATTGAAGGCAATTATGCTGAATTATAACTTTGTTTGCATTGAAATTATAGCTATTCTCATCTATTGCTAAACAAAATATTAGCGGATCAATTCAAAGGTTAAATGTGGACCTTAATGTTTCTGCATATTTGCATTCATTATGACGGCAGGCAGCTGGCATAACTAGGTCAGTGTCTGGACCAGGCTGAAAATGTAGCCACATGCATCATAACATGCAGCTTGTCTAAACAGTGGGCGTGGCTATGTAAATGATTTCAGACACCGCATGGCCTCGCAGAGTAAACAGGCATTAGTCTATCTATCTCATACTTACCTACTTTGCTGCCCCCTCCTCCGGAAGGAGGCAGCTTTGTAGGTGCATGGGGGCGTGACCAACAGGGTAGTGGACAGTCCGGGGGCGTGGCATCATGATAGCATCATCGTGGCTCCGCCCCCGCTATGCAGTGCCGAGAAAAGAGATGCTGTATAGCGGGGGCGGAGCTACGATGACGCGATTCAGCGCAAATCGCGTCATCGGACCCCCTTAGACCGCCCACTTGTTCTCTGCTGCGGGCGGCCGAGGAGGGTCGTGGAGGGGCAGCACGGAAAGCGGGAGGCTTGCCCACCTTTCCGGGAGGGTAGGCAAGTATTATCTATCTATCTGTCTATCTATCTATTGATTAATCATTTGATTATTTATCTCCAGAATCTACATTTTCAAAAGTTTACATGGAGTACTACTGAAGTCAGAGATGTCAAGCTGTAGTGCAACTTGTTTATTCATCAGCCAGAAGAGGTCAAATGATGAAAGACCAGTAACGAGATGCATCATGCATTGCTTTCTGCCACTCACGGCAAGCATAAAGGCATTTCTCTATCGTCCTAGTGGATGCTGGGGTTCCTGAAAGGACCATGGGGAATAGCGGCTCCGCAGGAGACAGGGCACAAAAAGTAAAGCTTTAGGATCAGGTGGTGTGCACTGGCTCCTCCCCCTATGACCCTCCTCCAAGCCTCAGTTAGATTTTTGTGCCCGGCCGAGAAGGGTGCAATCTAGGTGGCTCTCCTAAAGAGCTGCTTAGAAAAGTTTAGCTTAGGTTTTTTATTTTACAGTGAGTCCTGCTGGCAACAGGATCACTGCAACGAGGGACTTAGGGGAGAAGAAGTGAACTCACCTGCGTGCAGGATGGATTGGCTTCTTTGGCTACTGGACATTAGCTCCAGAGGGACGATCACAGGTACAGCCTGGATGGTCACCGGAGCCTCGCCGCCGGCCCCCTTGCAGATGCTGAAAAGAGAAGAAGGTCCAGAATCGGCGGCAGAAGACTCCTCAGTCTTCTTAAGGTAGCGCACAGCACTGCAGCTGTGCGCCATTGCTCTCAGCACACTTCACACGGCAGTCACTGAGGGTGCAGGGCGCTGGGAGGGGGGCGCCCTGGGAGGCAATGTAAACCTTTTTTTTGGCAAAAAATACCTCACATATAGCCTCCGGGGGCTATATGGAGATATTTAACCCCTGCCAGAATCCGTTGAAGAGCGGGAGACGAGCCCGCCGAAAAAGGGGCGGGGCCTATCTCCTCAGCACACAGCGCCATTTTCCCTCACAGAAAGGCTGGAGGGAAGGCTCCCAGGCTCTCCCCTGCACTGCACTACAGAAACAGGGTTAAAACAGAGAGGGGGGGCACTAATTTGGCGTTAGAAATATATAAAAAGATGCTATAAGGGAAAACACTTATATAAGGTTGTCCCTATATAATTATAGCGTTTTTTGGTGTGTGCTGGCAAACTCTCCCTCTGTCTCTCCAAAGGGCTAGTGGGTCCTGTCCTCTATCAGAGCATTCCCTGTGTGTGTGCTGTGTGTCGGTACGTGTGTGTCGACATGTATGAGGACGATGTTGGTGAGGAGGCGGAGCAATTGCCTGTAATGGTGATGTCACTCTCTAGGGAGTCGACACCGGAATGGATGGCTTATTTAGGGAATTACGTGATAATGTCAACACGCTGCAAGGTCGGTTGACGACATGAGACGGCCGACAAACAATTAGTACCGGTCCAGACGTCTCAAAAACACCGTCAGGGGTTTTAAAACGCCCGTTTACCTTAGTCGGTCGACACAGACACAGACACGGACACTGAATCCAGTGTCGACGGTGAATAAACAAACGTATTCCTTATTAGGGCCACACGTTAAGGGCAATGAAGGAGGTGTTACATATTTCTGATACTACAAGTACCACAAAAGAGGGTATTATGTGGGATGTGAAAAAACTACCTGTAGTTTTTCCTGAATCAGATAAATTAAATGAAGTGTGTGATGATGCGTGGGTTCCCCCCGATAGAAAATTATTGGCGGTATACCCTTTCCCGCCAGAAGTTAGGGCGCGTTGGGAAACACCCCTTAGGGTGGATAAGGCGCTCACACGCTTATCAAAACAAGTGGCGGTACCGTCTATAGATAGGGCCGTCCTCAAGGAGCCAGCTGACAGGAGGCTGGAAAATATCATATAAAAGTATATACACACATACTGGTGTTATACTGCGACCAGCGATCGCCTCAGCCTGGATGTGCAGAGCTGGGGTGGCTTGGTCTGATTCCCTGACTAAAAATATTGATACCCTTGACAGGGACAGTATTTTATTGACTATAGAGCATTTAAAGGATGCATTTCTATATATGCGAGATGCACAGAGGGATATTTGCACTCTGGCATCAAGAGTAAGTGCGATGTCCATATCTGCCAGAAGATGTTTATGGACACGACAGTGGTCAGGTGATGCGGATTCCAAACGGCACAAAGGTGTATTGCCGTATAAAGGAAGAGGAGTTATTTGGGGTCGGTCCATCGGACCTGGTGGCCACGGCAACTGCTGGAAAATCCACAGTTTTTACCCTAAGTCACATCTCTGCAGAAAAAGACACCGTCTTTTCAGCCTCAGTCCTTTCGTCCCTATAAGAGTCATATTTGCCCAGGGATAGAGGAAAGGGAAGAAGACTGCAGCAGGCAGCCCATTCCCAGGAACAGAAGCCTTCCACCGCTTCTGCCAAGCTCTCAGCATGACGCTGGGACCGTACAGGACCCCTGGATCCTACAAGTAGTATCCCAGGGGTACAGATTGGAATGTCGAAACGTTTCCCCCTCGCAGGCTCCTGAAGTCTGCTTTACCAAGGTATCCCTCCGACAAGGAGGCAGTATGGGAAAAAATTCACAAGCTGTATTCCCAGCAGGTGATAATCAAATTACCCCTCCTACAACAAGGAAAGGGGTATTATTCCACACTATATTGTGGTACTGAAGCCAGAAGGCTAGGTGAGACCTATTCTAAATCTAAAAAAATTTGAACACTTACAAAGGTTCAAATCAAGATGGAGTCACTCAGAGCAGTGATAACGAACCAGGAAGAAGGGGACTATATAGTGTCCCGGGACATCAGGGATGCTTACCTCCATGTCCCAAATTTGCCCTTCTCACTAAGGGTACCTCAGGTTCGTGGTATAGAACTGTCACTGTCAGTTTCAGACGCTGCCGTTTGGATTGTCCACGGCACCCCGGGTCTTTACCAAGGTAATGGCCGAAATGATGATTCTTCTTCGAAGAAAAGGCGTCTTAATTACCCCTTACTTGGACGATCTCCTGATAAGGGCAAAGTCCAGGGAACAGTTGGAGGTCGGAGTAGCACTATCTCGGATACTGCTACAACAGCACGGATGGATTCTAAATATTCCAAAATCGCAGCTGATCCTGACGACACGTCTGCTGTGCCTAGGGATGATTCTGGACACAGTCCAGAAAAAGGTGTTTCTCCCGGAAGAGAAAGCCAGGGAGTTATCCGAGCTAGTCAAGAACCTCCTAAAACCAGGAAAAGTGTCAGTGCATCATTGCACAAGGGTCCTGGTAAAAATGGTGGCTTCCTACGAAGAAATTCCATTCGGCAGATTTCACGCAAGAACTTTTCAGTGGGATCTGCTGGACAAATGGTCCGGATCGCATCTTCAGATGCATCAGCGAATAACCCTATATCCAAGGACAAGGGTGTCTCTCCTGTGGTGGTTACAGAGTGCTCATCTTCTAGAGGGCCGCAGATTCGGCATTCAGGATTGGATGCTGGTGACCACGGAGGCCAGCCCGAGAGGCTGGGGAGCAGTCACACAAGGAAAAAATTTCCAGGGAGTGTGATCAAGTCTGGAGACTTTTCTCCACATAAATATACTGGAGCTAAGGGTAAATTTATAATGCTCTAAGCTTAGCAAGACCTCTGCTTCAAGGTCAGCCGGTATTGATCCAGTGGGAAAAACATCACGGCAGTCGCCCACGTAAACAGACAGGGCGGCACAAGAAGCAGGAGGGCAATGGCAAAAACTGCAAGGACTTTTCGCTGGGCGGAAAATCATGTGATAGCACTGTCAGCAGTGTTTCATTCCGGGAGTGGAAACTGGGAAGCAGACTTCCTCAGCAGGCACGACCTCCACCCGGGAGAGTGGAAACTTCATCGGGAAGTTTTTCCACATGATTGTGAACCGTTGGGAAATACCAAAGGTGGACATGATGGCGTCCCGTCTGAACAAAAAACGGGACAGGTATTGCGCCAGGTCAAGAGACCCTCAGGCAATAGCTGTGGACGTTCTGGTAACACCGTGGGTGTACCAGTCGGTGTATGTGTTCCCTCCTCTGCTTCTCATACCTAAGGTACTGAGAATTATAAGACGTAGAGGAGTAAGAACTATACTCATGGCTCCGGATTGGCCAAGAAGGACTTGGTACCCGGAACTTCAAGAGATGCTCACAGAGGACTTATGGCCTCTGCCGCTAAGAAGGGACTTGCTTCAGCAAGTACCATGTCTGTTCCAAGACTTACCGCAGCTGCGTTTGACGGCATGGCGGTGGAACGCCGGATCCTAAGGGAAAAAGGCATTCCGGAAGAGGTCATTCCTACCCTGGTCAAAGCCAGGAAGGAGGTGACCGCACAACATTATCACCACATGTGGCGGAAATATGTTGCGTGGTGTGAGGCCAGGAAGGCCCCACGAAGAAATTTCAACTCGGTCGATTCCTGCATTTCCTGCAAACAGGAGTGTCTATGGGCCTCAAATTGGGGCCCATTAAGGTTCAAATTTCGGCCCTGTCGATTTTCTTCCAGAAAGAATTGGCTTCAGTTCCTGAAGTCCAGAAGTTTGTCAAGGGAGTATTGCATATACAACCCCCTTTTGTGCCTCCAGTGGCACTGTGGGATCTCAACGTAGTTCTGGGATTCCTCAAATCACATTGGTTTAAAACCAGTCAAATCTGTGGATTTGAAGCATCTCACATGAAAAGTGACCATGCTCTTGGCTCTGGCCTGGGCCAGGCGAGTGTCAAATTGGTGGGTTTTTTCTCAAAAAAGCCCATATCTATTTGTCCATTCGGACAGGGCAGAGCTGCGGACTCGTCCCCAGTTCTCTCCCTAAGGTAGTGTCAGTGTTTCACCTGAACCAGCTTATTGTGGTGCCTTGCGCCTACTAGGGACTTGGAGGACTCCAAGTTGCTGGATGTTGTCAGGGCCCTGAAAGTATAGGTTCCAGGACGGCTGGAGTCAGGAAAACTGACTTGCTGTTATCCTGTATGCACCCAACAAACTGGGTGCTCTTGCTTCTAAGCAGACTATTGCTAGTTGGATGTGTAATACAATTCAGCTTGCACATTCTGTGGCAGGCCTGCCACAGCCAAAATATGTAAATGCCCATTCCACAAGGAAGGTGGGCTCATCTTGGGCGGCTGCCCGAGGGGTCTCGGCTTTACAACTTTGCCGAGCGGCTATTTAGTCAGGGGCAAACACGTTTGTAAAATCCTACAAATTTGATACCCTGGCTAAGGAGGACCTGGAGTTCTCTCATTCGGTGCTGCAGAGTCATCCGCACTCTCCCGCCCGTTTGGGAGCTTTGGTATAATGCCCATGGTCCTTTCAGGAACCCCAGCATCCACTAGGACGATAGAGAAAATAAGAATTTACTTACCGATAATTCTATTTCTCGGAGTCCGTAGTGGATGCTGGGCGCCCATCCCAAGTGCGGATTATCTGCATTACTTGTACATAGTTACAAAAATCGGGTTATTATTGTTGTGAGCCATCTTTTCAGAGGCTCCGCTGTTATCATACTGTTAACTGGGTTCAGATCACAGGTTGTACAGTGTGATTGGTGTGGCTGGTATGAGTCTTACCCGGGATTCAAAATCCTTCCTTATTGTGTACGCTCGTCCGGGCACAGTATCCTAACTGAGGCTTGGAGGAGGGTCATAGGGGGAGGAGCCAGTGCACACCACCTGATCCTAAAGCTTTACTTTTTGTGCCCTGTCTCCTGCGGAGCCGCTATTCCCCATGGTCCTTTCAGGAACCCCAGCATCCACTACGGACTCCGAGAAATAGAATTATCGGTAAGTAAATTCTTATTTTTGTAACGCTATATACATGCCTAATAAAATCACAAAGCACAGCTCTCCCAATAAGAGCCTGTCCTTTGTGATGATAGGACTCCAGGTTCATGACTTTGGAGTCCTATTTGTGCATGCATCGACTGATGCACGCACTGCAGGGGACACTGGGAGGAATCCCTCTCAGTACACATTGCAATAAGAAGCTATAGGCATCTATTAGGCAACACCAACACCATGTATCGCATTCCGGAGCTTGGGGCATATGAAAAATGCAGCCAAATTTCTGAAAACAACTGCATTTTCTGAGGTTTGACTGCATTTTTAGCTTTGACGCATCCATTGTCATTGAGATGCAGATGACCACTGTTAGGAATGCAATTCCGCAAATAATGAAATCACACAAAGAAGGCGGGTGATTAGATTTGCTGAAAATCGAGCCATCACAGGGTCAGAGCGGAGGTTTGTGTCGTCCTATGGTCCCTGACCATATGATATTGGGTGGGATGTACTAAGCATTGTATCCACAATACGGTATAACCCGCCACTTACTGCGGACATAATAATCACACATATACTTACATATACGATTAGTATCGCAAAGGATAGCTCTCCCGAAAAGAGATGCTCTTTGCCATGTCGGGACTTTCTGGTTTAAGACCCGGGAGTCCCTCTATACATGTGCAGAGGGACAGGGCAGCCATGGAGGTTACTGAGAATCGGCTCCTTCTCAGGGAAAATCACAAAAAGAAGATATGCCAGGCAGTACGGATGGTGTAATGTTTAGCATTACTGCCTCACAGCACTGAGGTCATGGGTTCAACTCCCACCATGACCCGAACTGTGCGGAGTTTGTATATTCTCCCCGTACTTGCGTGGGTTTCCTCCGGGTACTCTGGTTTCCTCCCACAATCCAAAAATTTACTGGTAGGTTAATTGACTCCCAAAAGAATTAACCCTAGTGTGAATGTGTGCGTGTACATGGATTAAGGAATATAGGCCCTTATTCCGAGTTGATCGCTCGCTAGCTGCTTTTAGCTGCAGTGCGAACGCTAAGCCGCTGCCCTCTGGGAATGTATATTAGCTTAGCAGAAGTGCGAACGAAAGATTAGCAGAATTGCTCAAAAATCTTTTCCCACAGTTTCTAAGTAGCTCCAGACCTACTCCTAGATTGCAATCACTGCAGACTGTTTAGTTCCTGGTTTGACGTCACAAACACGCCCTACGTTCGGTCAGCCTCTCCCCCGTTTCTCCAGCCACTCCTGCGTTTTAGCCTGACACGCCTGCGTTTTTTAGCACACTCCCGGAAAACGGTCAGTTTCCGCCCAGAAACACCCACTTCCTGTCAATCACTCACCGATCAGCAGAGCGACTGAAATGTGTCGCTCGCCCCTGTGTAAAATTGCTTATTTTTGTGTGAAATTACTTGGCGCGTGCGCCCTGCGGCCCATACGCATGCGCAGAACAGCCGATTTTTAGCCTCATCGCTATGCTGCGAAAAACGTCAGCAAGCGATCAACTTGGAATGACCCCCATAGATTTGTAAGCTTCACTGGGGCAGGGACTGATGTGAATGGCCAAATATTCTCTGTAAAGCGCTGCGGAATGTGTGTGCGCTATATAAATAACTGGTAATAAATAAATAAATAAAGACCTTAGGCTTCTATTGGATAATGCCATTCAAAGATGGGTGTTGGGATGTCGCCAACTGGTTTGCCTTTTGAATAATTTACACTTTAACACATTGGGTAGACTCTTCTTGATTTTACCATTGCCTGCAGGTTCATCCACTGGTAGTGCTGGATATTTCATTATCACCATCGAGAACACAGGGTCAGATAGCTAACAACAGAAATCAGAGGGAGGAAATGTCACTTGTCTTGGAAAGACCAATATGTGATGCCATATAGGCACTAGCAATCATGGGATTTTATATCTGTGCCAATATTTTGCCAGTTTAAGCAGATTATGGGTGTGATTATTTTTTTGTGTGACTCACCTTAGGTGATATTAGACATAATGATTTAATTCCTTTCTCTCCCTTATGGGCCTATTTGTAGATAATTCTCAGAAAACTGCAGTTACTGTACCACAAAAATGGCTTCATAGATAGATCCATAAGGGAGAGAGAGACCGGAAAGTAGAATTTCTATATAATAAGTATTGCCTAAATTGGGGTTACTGCAGCTGAAATGTATGATATTTTAATCACAAATGTAGTCCTTAACGAAGTCTAAGTGTACTGCGATCAGATAAGGGTACTGCCCCCTACTAGCTAATGCCATCTTTTGATGCTGTTAGCCACTGTAGCCTATAGACTACAATATTGCATTTTACATCTCTCTCCAGTAAAGGATGGACATGGGGCCTAATTCAGACTTGATCGTAGATGTGTGTGAAAATGCACATCTACGATCAATTTCTTAGACATGCAGGGGGACGCCCAGCACAGGGCAAGTCCACCCTGCATGCCGAATCCAGTCCTTTTCCCCGCAGACATGCGAGAGCATCGCATGGTGGTGATTCTTTTGCATGTGTGATAGCCGGGCAGCGGCCGGTTCTTCAGTGATTTTAAAAAGCATTGTCCACCAGGCCTTCTCATCACATAAGCAAGCAGTTTATTCACAGTTCAGACAGGATTATCACGACAGTAACATTTAACTTCTTTTTCTTCTCTCCAGCATAATATTCATATGGGTTCCATCAGGTTGCATCTCCTTTCATTTGCTTCACTGGCATTAACAGAATTTACAGTGATGTGACAGCATTACAGTACAGTATATACCAGCGCAGTCTCTGGGAATCAGTAATGCGGCTTCCGCAAACTGAGATTCATTTCAGTGTGCTCTCCCCCATTCGCTAGGGGCTCTATCTAAAAGGGATCTCTCATGGACACGTTACTGGGGGCCTTCCGCCAAACGTGATTTCCTATCACTCACCCAGCTCGTCCTCTCCCGCAGACTCACACCTCCCGTCCTGCTTCTTGGGTACCCCTGAAGGTGAGGATCCCCTTTATTTCTTCCACTGATTGTTCATGCTGTAGCTGCTCTCACACTGCAAATCTGGATATCTCTTGCTCTTCCTAGCAGCACCTACATGCTGTTCCATAATGCCAGGGACTGTGGAGTTATAGATGCTTGTTCCACAGTCCCCAGCAGGGCCGGTTCGAATGCCCTCGGCGCCCCGGGCAGGGAATGGGGGCGTGGCTTACTACAGGGGGCGTGGTCAGTCACGCCCCCTGTACAGCAGAAGCGCCGCTTAAATGCTGAGCGGTGCGCGATGACGTCATCGCGCACCGCACAGCAAAAGGTCCTCTCCGCGAAGGGAAACTAGACGCGTAGTGTCTAGTTCCCTTCGCGGAGAGGACCTTTGCTGTGCGGTGCATGATGACGTCATCGCGCACCGCTCAGTAATGGTCCTCTTTGCGAAGGGAAACTAGACGCTACGCGTCTAGTTCACTTCACGGGACCAGAGCCGCAGGAGCCGGGGGGACACAGCGGGCAGCGGAGGGCACAGTAGTGGCGGATCTTGCCATGGTGCGGCGCCCTCCGGATGGCGCCAGCGCCCTCCGGAAGGCGGCGCCCCGGGCAAAAGTACTGCTTGCCCGTGGCAAGATCCGCTACTGGTCCCCAGACTGTGTTTCTCCTGGACACTAGCCTGTGCCCTCCATCCCAGTCCTCGGCTCACACTGCACTGTCCTGTGCTTTGTTCCTTTTGCTAAAATCCCCCTTCACTTCCTGTCCTAACCCCCTAGATGTGGCAGGGTCTGCCAGAACTGGTTTTGGGGCCATAAAACTCCCCCACTCACTGATAAGAATTAAATGGCTTTTGGAACTTTCCAATATCTCTTGTCTCCTAACATTCCAGTATGTCACACATGTTTCTAGTGAAGGCCCGCAGCGGCTGTGTGTGACGTCACACAGCCGCTGCGGCCCTCCTCTCCAATGGTCCGGACAAGCCTCTGTTGTCTGGACCACGCCCCTAAAATGGAGCACGGACGCTCCGTTTCTGCCCCCTCCAGGTCTTAAACTGCGTTCTGGACGGCGTACACACGTGCAGATGAACAGAAATCGCTTCATAGTGATTTTTGCACATCAGCGTCAGAGTCTGAATTGGCCCCATGGACAGTTGCTCTGTCCGAAACCACATAAGAGATCACTTAGGGGTCTATTTATCACCATCCGCATCTGATGATGCGGATGACAGGTGATAAACTCGACCCAACTCGCACTGCGATAATTGAGTGCATCGCATGGATGTTATCGCATGTCCCTGCGATGCCTCTCCGCAGCATCATCGGGTATTTTTCGTAAAAAGTACCCAATGTCCTGCTGCGCATGCGCCGCTGTCCGTTACTACTGCCGCAGCCGGGATTTCCCCCGTGCGCGCAAAAGAGCTCCACCCCCACCCTTGATTTTATACTTACCAGTCCAGGAGCCGGAGTAGCTGCTTCAGGAGGGTGCCGGGTCCTTCTTCTGCGCTGTGACCCCCGCTGCTGTAAAGTGTCCTGCCACTTTGTAGCGTCACTTTACCGCACCGGGGTCACAGAGCAGCATATGGGGGACCCGGCGCCCGGCAGCGCTTACCGGAGGCTCCTGTGGCTGGTAAGTATGTTGTTTTTTTTTTTACTTTTTCTTTTTCTTTTTTTAAACACTGTAATCAGCTTGGGTGTCCATAGCTGATCACTGGAGCCGGGTCCTGCACAGCTTTCTCTTCCATGGGCAGAGAAATCTGGGCAAAAGGCTGCACATTGCAGTGCTTCCCTGTGATCTTGCCAGCCTGAGCTGGCGAGATTATCACAGGGCTCACTGCTGTATTTTTTTTTTTTTTTCTGTAAATTTGGCCCAGATCGCATTTCCCATTATAAGTATGGGGAATGCGATCTGGGTTACTAAAAAATGACAATTAAAGGGTTTGGAGCAGTTTTTCATGAAATCTGCTGCAAATGCCTTTAATACATTTGTGATACCCGGGCAAATAAAGGACAATGTTATTGGGTGAGTAGATGATCTTTTACCTGGTAATTATGTCCGCTTTACACTATCTGTGTACCGGGATACCAACTTAAGATGGAAGTTCGTTCACGATACTTCGGAGATGTAAGGGATATACGTCTGCACAAGTGGGTTGTTCAGGGAGCAGTCAACTCAACTTCGGTTTATTAAAGGCAGTGGGAAAATCAAACAACTTGAATAATAGTAATACGTTACAGTAAATCATCAAGTACAGATAATAAACAGTTGGTCTTCACACCGTAGATTATGCCAATACTGTCATAGACTGTTTAATTATTCAGGTGTTGCATATCCCATCACCGTCCTTCTCAGCAGTTATGCACGTTTACCTGAATTGGTTATATTGACTTATTATACTATTCAAACCTTAACTCAAATATTCAAGCTGTTACCATCAAAATATGCATGCATAAGAAAAACAGTTTGTTACCAGTTACAATTATCTGATTACCCTTACTGAGTATCCCATGTATTCAGAAGTATTAGTACAACTTATGTTCTTCCGCCTGTGCACAGGTCTGTAACCCCCTTTAGAGTGTGTCCACACGTGGATATATATGCATATATATATATTTAGTCTTTCTTAGACCAGTCCCTGTAGTGTAAATAAAGGCCTGTCCTCTCTGTGGCCACACTGAGGGAAAACTGATCCACTGCCTTTCCCATTCACTCTGGGTAGTTCTGTTCAGGCCTCCTTTGCACTGTAACCTGGCTGTCACAGTTCATCTGATGTACAATGTCACTGGTCTGTAAGGCCTGGCAGATAAGCAACGGTGGCACCAGCACTGTGTGTGCTGTCCTTTCTACTAAGACTTAGGGCATTTAATGTAAGAGGAGGCAGTTTGTGCTATTGCTGGCAACAAGTTATGCTGTGCCACAGACAAAGTGGTTCTATACTCCTGGAGTAGTGCCAGCTGCAATGTTTGTAGACAGTGTGTGAGCAGGGAGCCTGTTTACTTGTACAGAATCCTCCCTGAGGATGGAGTTACCTCTCAGTGCTGTCTCTGGCTGCTGTATTCACAGCACTGTCTCTGCATGGATAGGGCATTCTCTGTAGCTGCTACTTCCTCTGTTCTTATATGGGCAGTGAGCTGTTACTGATGAAACCTCACTGATCTCACTCCCTCTCTCTCCAGAGGAGTTCCTTGCTGTTGCTGCTGGGACTTGCACAATGATACTAGTGCTGACAGGATACTCTGGAACTGACACACAGGAACTCAGCCTCTGCAACTCACTCAGGATCCCACTGCTTGTTCTGCTGTCCTCTCTGCTGTCCCAGCTTACAGCACCCCCCAGTCCTCACACCAATCTCTCCATCACTCCACCCTTCCTCTGGGTTCTCTCTAGGGATTGGCCAATCAGATGAGAGGTGTGGGCTGTGTCCTCCATCACACCATCCACTGTTGCTAGGCTCCAAGAAAAAGGGGGGAAAGGGTAAAGCTGCAGGTTATGTCTGTTTATATGGCAGCCCAGAGTATACAGCTGTCCTTTTTGGCAAAAAGTCTGGGCTACACAGGTTCTCATAGGGTCCTACATGGAGCACCTGGTACAATAAGGCAATGTACATGTCAGTTGAAGGGAGCATGAGTCCTGTAAGTTCTGGGGGATACCACACTCAACCCCGCTTGAATGATGCGTGTCCTCACGCATTCGTCTCTCCACATAGTCATAAAGTCATTATTATTTTTTTCACAACATTGACATTTTACTGACATGAAATACATTGGGTTGCAGGTACTGAAACAATTATGTTTTAAACCTCAATGCATTTAGTAACTGTAGAGCAAACAAGTTTGAAAATCACATTAGTATAATCATTACAGATCAGACATGAGAAGGGTCTATAACTAATGGGCTAGAACCCCTGTGCGCCTCTTCCCTGGCTTTCTCGATGCCTGCTGCAACAGTGAGATAAATTCTTCACCACTCATTGAGGTGTACTCATAGTCAGGACGATGCAACTCTGGAAAGAGCCATTTCACGGCCTCTTTAGCTTCCCCCTGGGTTTTTGCAGGATGGTGAGGTTTAGGGATGAGCATAACTGAATCTGATGCATTGGGTTTAGAGGATTCTAAGTCTTCCTCTGTGGCCTTGTGGGTCACTACTTCTACTTCCCGGTCCTGATCAGTAGCGTTTGAATGAGCCGGATTGAGGTAGGCCGTATTGGAATTGGTGTCTTCCATCATCGTAGGTCCACACCGAAACGACCGAACAGTTTCTTGCAGGTTCTGTTGCGTATATCCACTTGGTTTCTCAAGGTTAGCTGTTCTTCCCAATAATGCACTCTGCGATTCGGCATTAGGATCCTGTTGACTGCATACAGATGGCCTCTGGTTTACACTTTCTGTCACGTTTTCTGTGGAATACATTCCATCTCCATGGCATCGGTAGTGACGTGGATGACCTCCACGGTGTGGATGGCACCAATAATGCCTGCGATCTGCTGCATACCTGCTGCCCTTCACTGGAGCACCACCTGGACCCGTGACGTTGATTGCTCGTAGACCTTTCTCTCCCCTGATTATGTCAAATTCCACCATCTCTCCCTCTCCCAGGCTGCGATAGTATTTTCTGGGGTTGTTCCTCTGTATGGCCGTATAATGAATGAATGTATCTTGCTTGGTGTCATCACGATTGATGAATCCATACCCACGTCGCACATGAAACCAGATGACCTTTCCTGAAATTTTCCTTGTGTGGACAGGAGTGTCGGTATTTAATATGTCGGTTAACTCATCTGCATTTATATGGCATTGCCTGCCATAGTGTGGCCATCCTTCTTCAGAGGTTGGTTTTAACCTTATTGTGTCCCCCGAGGCTCGGTCTCCGTCCTCGGGGCATTGGAGTTTAAATGTTCGATCTGGTCGCAGTTCCTCTCAATATGCCCTATTGCCTGGCATCGATGACAAACGGGACGACCCTGGCTGTCGAACTGGTCTGAAGGCCGCCGCCCGTACTCTGGAGGTGGTTCCCAGCGTCTTCTGGCCGACCTCTGTCGCTCGGACCTCCATCTAGGTTCTCCAGAATTGGGTGTCGGTGGTCTCGCTAGGAGTCGCATTTCTCTCTGGATCTCTGCCATCCCCACCGTTAACTCTTCCATCTGCTTGCGTAGGGTTTGTATCTGATCTCCTGAGGGGTGCTGACTACTCTGCACCACTGGATCTCTGACTCGTTTCGGTCTTTCGGGACTGGAAGCAGTAGCTCCCATCAGCTCTGAGGATTCTCTGAAGTCCACCAGCTCTGGGTACTCTTCTTCTCTTCCCGATTGGTTGCCAGTTATTGTGATGGCGGCTTCCTTGAAGTCTAGGAAGGTTTTCCCCGGCATTTGCATTTTGAGTAGTCGTAGTTGGGTTTTGACACTCTCCCTTGAGGCTCCTTCAATAAACTGAATCGTTAGCGCTTCGTCTGCATTTCTGACTTCATCTTTGTCAACTGCTTGGATCGCTCTTAGTGTTTCTTGTAAACTCAGGGCGTAGTCTCGGAGGGTCTCGCCCGGTTGCTGTTTGCGCGCATACAGCTTCATTTTTAACTCGGGGAGGGTTTTTGTCTCAAAAGTAGTGGACAATCTCTTTAAGATCTGGTCTACCTCTTTCTTGTTTTCAGTGGGCCAGGATATGACTTCTCTTAGAGCTGACCCTGTGAGTTGACCTACCAGAATCTCGACTTTCTGCTGTTCGTTCAAGGTATACAACCGGAACATAGATTTGAGTTTATTTTTGAATTCTGTAAACGTGGTACACTGTGGCTTGTTGGCATCTCCGCTATAGGTTGGAAGCCACGGCGCCCCAAAGTAGTAGGGTAAGGTTATTGGAGCATTCGGTGTCGTTGCCGGGGTTGCCTGTTGTTCTTGTTCCTGGTTCTGTACTACCGGTGGTGCTCCTCCTCCTGCAGCCTGTTGTTGTTCCATCTTTCAATTAGTGAGTTTTCTCCTGATTGCACTCGGATCCTGTTCGTTGACGCCAAATGTGATACCCGGGCAAATAAAGGACAATGTTATTGGGTGAGTAGATGATCTTTTACCTGGTAATTATGTCCGCTTTACACTATCTGTGTACCGGGATACCAACTTAAGATGGAAGTTCGTTCACGATACTTCGGAGATGTAAGGGATATACGTCTGCACAAGTGGGTTGTTCAGGGAGCAGTCAACTCAACTTCGGTTTATTAAAGGCAGTGGGAAAATCAAACAACTTGAATAATAGTAATACGTTACAGTAAATCATCAAGTACAGATAATAAACAGTTGGTCTTCACACCGTAGATTATGCCAATACTGTCATAGACTGTTTAATTATTCAGGTGTTGCATATCCCATCACCGTCCTTCTCAGCAGTTATGCACGTTTACCTGAATTGGTTATATTGACTTATTATACTATTCAAACCTTAACTCAAATATTCAAGCTGTTACCATCAAAATATGCATGCATAAGAAAAACAGTTTGTTACCAGTTACAATTATCTGATTACCCTTACTGAGTATCCCATGTATTCAGAAGTATTAGTACAACTTATGTTCTTCCGCCTGTGCACAGGTCTGTAACCCCCTTTAGAGTGTGTCCACACGTGGATATATATGCATATATATATATTTAGTCTTTCTTAGACATGTCCCTGTAGTGTAAATAAAGGCCTGTCCTCTCTGTGGCCACACTGAGGGAAAACTGATCCACTGCCTTTCCCATTCACTCTGGGTAGTTCTGTTCAGGCCTCCTTTGCACTGTAACCTGGCTGTCACAGTTCATCTGATGTACAATGTCACTGGTCTGTAAGGCCTGGCAGATAAGCAACGGTGGCACCAGCACTGTGTGTGCTGTCCTTTCTACTAAGACTTAGGGCATTTAATGTAAGAGGAGGCAGTTTGTGCTATTGCTGGCAACAAGTTATGCTGTGCCACAGACAAAGTGGTTCTATACTCCTGGAGTAGTGCCAGCTGCAATGTTTGTAGACAGTGTGTGAGCAGGGAGCCTGTTTACTTGTACAGAATCCTCCCTGAGGATGGAGTTACCTCTCAGTGCTGTCTCTGGCTGCTGTATTCACAGCACTGTCTCTGCATGGATAGGGCATTCTCTGTAGCTGCTACTTCCTCTGTTCTTATATGGGCAGTGAGCTGTTACTGATGAAACCTCACTGATCTCACTCCCTCTCTCTCCAGAGGAGTTCCTTGCTGTTGCTGCTGGGACTTGCACAATGATACTAGTGCTGACAGGATACTCTGGAACTGACACACAGGAACTCAGCCTCTGCAACTCACTCAGGATCCCACTGCTTGTTCTGCTGTCCTCTCTGCTGTCCCAGCTTACAGCACCCCCCAGTCCTCACACCAATCTCTCCATCACTCCACCCTTCCTCTGGGTTCTCTCTAGGGATTGGCCAATCAGATGAGAGGTGTGGGCTGTGTCCTCCATCACACCATCCACTGTTGCTAGGCTCCAAGAAAAAGGGGGGAAAGGGTAAAGCTGCAGGTTATGTCTGTTTATATGGCAGCCCAGAGTATACAGCTGTCCTTTTTGGCAAAAAGTCTGGGCTACACAGGTTCTCATAGGGTCCTACATGGAGCACCTGGTACAATAAGGCAATGTACATGTCAGTTGAAGGGAGCATGAGTCCTGTAAGTTCTGGGGGATACCACACATTCAGGTGATACTACAATAATGTGAAAAGGGTGTGAAAACACCCTTTTTCACATTATTTTAGTAAAAATAATGTTATAAAAATGGGCCCTTAATGTTTTACATGATACACAGATAGGCCCCTATCATTCATGCATTAAATTATTGATACATAACTCTGATAATTAATTTCTTATAGTTGTGATACGTAGCAGTAAGAAATTATATTTATTGGGGCTTTTATGTGGGCATTGATAAATATGCCCCTTAATCTGTTGGTACTGTTGGCGTGTCACAAGCTCATAACAGATTGATAATTGCAGGTCTGTTGCTACCAATACGTCACTGGATTTAACGTTGCTATTGGACGCGTACCAGCACAAGATTTTGTCCCTGGTGGAATATACCCGCTGTCGTCCCTTGCCAGCCTACGTTTTTCATTTTAGATATTCAGGTATAACACACTTTTTTAAATTAAATGAATTTATCATTTTAAATCTGCTAGAAAGTTTGTATCCCTGGACATCTTGGGAACGCAACTGTTAAAAATCTTGCAGATCCCTCAAGCATAGGAAAGACTAATTAAAATAAGAGATTAATCGAGAAGGAGCCAAATGTAAAATGCGCTGTAGGGAAAGATATAATAAAATATCATAATGCTGGCTGCTGGCAGGATAAATAGCACTGTGCACTGTATTAACTTCCAGTGCTGCCTTGACATTCTGATTCCAGCACTTCTGCCTGTGCTGTTCATTTGAAAACATTCTGCTGAGTATGTGAACAATGTCATTCGTACTTTCCTGTCTGTCATTTCCATTTCACTACAGAGAGCAGGCCTTATTGTGCAGAGGTTCCTTTTATCTAGCTGGTCCCTCTGAATCCTGAAAGCTTAAATCTCCGCTAGCTACAAACTCTCTGTTCTGCTTTTAATCTTAATCTTTCCGTCCCGCAAGGTCTCCTGCTCTAAAGGTGAAGCTGGGAATTGAAGATGTTCTTGGAATGTTACACAAACATGGAGTGGAGTTTTCAAAATTCAAACCCGGTTAAAACCAAACATTATTGAACAGTAACGTTAGGAATGAAGACAGATACAATTTATTGTTATTTAAAATGCTTCGGACCAGACGGAACAGACTTATTTGCCTACAGCTGACCTTTGCCATCTATCATGACCAATTCACCTTTTTGTGGCTGGAAGGTACCATGTAAAGAACAATTTGTAGTCTGAATCATGGGGGGTAATTCCAAGTTGATCGCAGCAGGAAATTTTTTAGCAGTTGGCCAAAACCATGTGCACTGCAGTGGAGGCAGATATAACATGTGCAGAAAGAGTTAGATTTGGGTGGGTTATTTTATTTTTGTGCAGGGTAATACTGGCTGCTTTATTTTTACACTGCAAATTAGATTGCAGATTGAACACACCACACCCAAATCTAACTCTCTCTGCACATGTTATATCTGCCTCCCCTGCAGTGCACATGGTTTTGCCCAACTGCTAAAAAAATTCCTGCTGCGATCAACTTGGAATTACCCCCATGGTGCACTATCCTACATTGGGGATGTAAAATAATGACGTGTAGAACTATTTCAAGGTATTACAAAGCAGTAGGTGACTAATTAAGCTGCTTACACACTTCACAATTCAAGCATTGGACTTAATTGCCTAATTCAACATTCTAAGGGGTAAATTCACTAAGATAGGAGTTCTATTTAAGATGGGATGTTGCCCATAGCCATACTAACCAACTGTCCCGATTTCAGCGGGACATTCCCGCTATTCGGACACTGTCCCGCAGTCCCTACCGCGGGTCGCAGTGTCCCGCGAGCGGGCGGGCAGTTGGGGGAACCAGTGATCACAGCTACTCTGCTTTGCAAAGCAGCCAGTGATCACTGAATAGATGCGCATGCGCACGGCATCTGAACAGTGCGGGGAGGAGAGGAAGGGGCTGCCCAGCTGCTCAAGAAGCGCTGGACACGCCCCCAAAATAGAAAAAAAAGGGTATCGTAGCACGATGTCCCGCCCCCTTACATGAGGCCCCGTCCCCTTTTTGGCCGCGACCGCGCCTTCGGCACGGCATGTCCCGCTTCAGGGATACCAAAAGTTGGGAGGTATGCCCATAGCAACCAATCAGATTCCAGGTATTATCTTCTAGATTAGAACATATGTCTTCAACGGGTGGTCTTCTGTTTGCCGGCGGTCGGGCTCCCGGCGCTCAGTATACCGGCGCCGGGAGCCCGACAGCCGGCATACCGACACTTATTTTCCCTCGTGGGGGTCCACGACCCCCATAGAGGGAGAATAAAATAGTGTGGCGCGCGTAGCGCGCCACCGTGCCCGTAGCGTGGCGAGCGCAGCGAGCCCGCAAGGGGCTCATTTGCACTCGCCAAGCTGTCGGTAAGCCGGCGGTCGGGCTCCCGGCGCCGGGATGCTGGTCGCCGGGAGCCCGACCACCGGCCAGCCGTAGTGAACCCGTCTTCAACCTGTGGCCCTCCAGCTGCAGTGGAACTACATATTCCAACATACCCTACCACAGTTTTGCTATTAAGGCATGCTGGGATGTGTAGTTCCACAGCAGCTGGAGGGCCACAGGTTGAAGACCCATGTTCTAGAAGGTGCTAGATAAATGAGAAGTAGAATCTGATTGGTTGCTATGGGCAACATCCCATCTTAAATAGAACTCCCATCTTCGTACATTTACCCCAAACTGTCACTGAGTAGGTTCACTATTGCGTTTTAGTATGGTGTCTAATACTAGGTGGCTACATGTCATGACCAAGCTGGTAGATCTGAATTATGGCAGCTTTAATGAATGGTCAGCACAGTTCACTCGTGTTGTTGGCCACTATAGTCGGGCTAGTCATGGCCCCTTTACCATAGAACTAAAGGTGTTAATCAATACTCTGTTGCAATCAGGTCTTGTGTATCTAATTATGGTCCCTGACCAGTATGGCTAAGTTGCAACTAACAAAAGCATGACACAGATCAGGTAGGTCAAACCATACACATGTGGATAGACACAATTTAAATTATTGTACTAGGAAGCTCAAATATCAGTTTATTGTATCTAATGTCCATTAGTTTACAGGGAATGGCAACTTATGTGAAATACAGTGGAGTACCTCCCCAAATACGTTATCTTTACAAGGCAATAGACGATATACTGTAAGAGTCAACACATGACATTATGGATTGGTTTATCCATGTTGACAAATTCAGCTGCTGACATAATTTGTGACACTTTAAATTCCTGTATCAAATCGTGACACTTATGTTGTCATAACTCTTAGCTGTGAAGTATCTGAAATTACAGATAAGTGACAGTGACTATTCTCAGTAGCTTGTGGTGCATAACCTGCAACTATGTCCCCATGTGCACAGGACAGGCATTATTTGTGGGCTTTGTCCCAAACAGGAGAGCTTTGTCCTGCAAGTGAGAAGATCTGTGAGTATCTCCCTGCATAGCAGAGCTACAAAGAATAAGTGTTTGGAGGGTGGCATGTGGCAGTGTCGTGCGGTGAGGTCTGTGGCTGGGGAGGCACTGGATGATTCACTAGCCCCCCCCCCCCCCCCCCCCCTCTTCCTCAGTATAACAAAAAAAAATGGGGCTCCCCATATTTTATAAAAACCAGCACCAGGTTGAACCAGCCAAGGGGAGTAATGCCATAGCAGAGGAGACACTCGGTATGGGGTCCCCCTGCCATCACATTAAACTCCCCCCAAACCAGTCAGCCCAGGGCCCCCCTCCCAAGCAACAACCAGCACTGGGCTGAAAGCCCAGTGCTATGCCCCGCACCCCTAGTGGCAGTGGGTGCGGGGTTCATGCCATGCTAATATTGTTCTTTACAGGCAGCCTACAGGTCCCAGCAAGCCTGCCCCAGCATGCCGATACTTGGAGAACCACAAGTGCCAGCAGGCCCAGACATAAAGTGCCCGCTGGCACCTGCAGTCCTCCTGTAAAGGAAATCTTAAAATAAATACGCAACACTTTAAAAAAAAAAAAAAAAGTTTATTGCACAGGGGCGGCAGCCTTCGGGCAGCTCTTTTGCATGGCCGTCGCCTCTCCAGGACTTCTGAAGTCTTCTGTCTTCACCTGGGGGGCCACCGCCTCCCCAGGGCTTCCTAGCGTCTTTTGTCTTCACCTGGGTGGGCGGCAGCCTTTGGGCAGCTCTTTTGCATGTCCACTGCCTCCCCTGGGCTTCCAGGCATCTTCGGTCTTCGGTAGCTCTTGCATGCTCACTCCGCGCCGGCTGACTGACCGAGGGGCGGGGCGATGATGCGGCGAGCCGTGATTGGCTCACGGCGGCCATCTTAGATTTCAAAAATTACGCTAATGGCGACATTTTTTAAATTGAAGCCGTTCCGCTGCCGAACTCTGCAAAATGACAGGCAGGGACTGGATCCAAGAGGATTCAGTCCTGCCGTCATGCCAGCCATCCCCGCCGGGTTCCACCGCCGCTCACGCCCACACCACCGCCACGTCCCCGCCGCACATTCCACTGCCCACGCAGTGATGACAGCAGATCCATCACTGGACAGCTGTATCCAGTGACAAATCCGCTGTCCAATCACCTCTGGCTGACTGACAGAGGCGTGCTTTCTTGTGCAGTGAAAGCACGCCCGGTCACCGAGGCACTTATACTAGTGCCGCTTTCCATGTTATTTTGAATGGGCTTTTACTGCCCATGGCTTGCCCCTGCACCTTTCCTATTCCCACTGGGAAGCACTGCTATTGGTGGCTCCCAAACCCAATTTTAATGTGAAAATGGTTATTGTAATACAAAGCAGATACTTATGACACAAAATATGTGTCATAAGTATCTTCTTTGTATTATTTTAACCTCTAATGACAGGGGAGGCACTACCTCTCCTGCCTACCCTGACTGCACGTCCTGGTATGGGGCATCTAGTGCATAAAAGGGCTCTAGATAAACCCCAGATGGTGCGTTCATGCCTCTCATCACAATACACAGATATAAAATGTTTTCAGGTATAGTGATACCTGAAGAAGGATATATATGGTGTATATATTAGAATATTACATGAAATCAATAAAAAAAGGATTTTAAGTACAGAAACGTCGGCCCTCTGAAAAGTATAATCATGTATATGTAATCAGTACTTGGTTTGGGCACCTTTTGCATGAATTACTGCCTCAATGCAGCGTGGCATGGATTCTATCAGCCTGTGACACTGCTGAGGTGTTATGGAAGACCAGGATTCTTCAATAGCGGCCTTCAGCTCGTCTGCATTACACACACACACACACACACACACACACACACACACACACACACACACACACACACACAATGTAGAGCAGCACTCCAAGTACAGAAATAATATAATATGCAGGAATAAGTTCAACGTTTCAAAGTCTTTATTCACTTCGTCATCGGGATCTTTACTAGTAACTGGATCTCACTGGATTCACTGTGACTGGCAGTGACTTCCTATTGGAAGTGCTACCAGTCAGTCACACTCACGACAGGCAGCCCTAGGAGGGAGGTGATTTCTTCCTCTGGGACTACCAGACCAGGGCCAATATTTACTAAGAATTCGAGTTTGTCCGATTTGTGTTTTTTTTTTGTAAGTCCCAATCCGGGAATTCACTAAGCACCAATCTCGGCAGTGTTTGGACTATTCGTAATGGTTTGATTTGCAAATACGAAATACGAATGAATAGACTATCGGTCAAACGCGGCTGATATTTCATACAATACGGGCATTCACTATTCATTCGTATTTGGGTGTTAGTTTCTGAGTGCTCAAGTGCGGGTCTGGTTTTTTTCGAATCGTTAAAAAAAGCAGCAAAAAAACCCCCCTGCTTTTTCCAGTCGAGTTTGGATAACCATGCACGGATCAGTGAGATCTGTGCATGGTTATCTATGGAAAAGGGTCTGTTTAGTGTAAAAACTGAGAAAAAAATTGTGTGGGGTCCCTCCTCCTAAGCATAACCAGCCTCGGGCTCTTTGAGCCGGTTCTGGTTGAAAAAATATGGGGGGGAAAATAACAGGGGTTCCCCCATATTTAATCAACCAGCACCGGGCTCTGCGCCTGGTCCTGGTTCCAAAAATATGGGGGACAAAAAGTGTAGGGGTCCCCAGTATTTTTGAAACCAGAACCGGGCTCCACTAGCCATGTACATAATGCCACAGCCGGGGGACACTTTTATACTGGTCCCTGCGGCCCTGGCATTACATACCCAACTAGTCACCCCTGGCCGGGGTACCCTGGAGGAGTGGGAACCCCTTAAATCAAGGGGTCCCCCCCCTCCAGCCACCCAAGGGCCAGGGGTGAAGCCCGAAGCTGTCCCCCCCCATCCAAGGGCGGCGGATGGGGGGCTGATAGCCTTGTGAAAAAATGTGAATATTGTTTTTAGTAGCAGTACTACAAGTCTCAGCAACCCTCCCCCGCAAGCTGGTACTTGGAGAACCACGAGTACCAGCATGCGGTGGAAAACCGGACCCGCTGGTACCTATTGTACTACTACTAAAAAAATACCCCCAAAAAAACAGGACACACACACCGTGAAAGTATAAGTTTATTACATACATGCACACCTCCATACATACATACTTACCTATGTTCCCACGAGGCTCGGTCCTCTTCTCCATGTAGAATCCTTGGGGTACCTGTGAAAAAAAATATTACTCACATAATCCAGTGTAGAATCCGACCTTTGAATAATCCACGTACTTGGCAAAAAAATAAAACGGAAACCCGACCACGCACTGAAAGGGGTCCCATGTTTACACATGGGACCCGTTTCCCCTGACTGCCAGGACCCCCCCTGACTCCTGTCAAAGAGGGTCCCTTCAGCCAATCAGGGAGCGCCACGTCGTGGCATTCTCCTGATTGGCTGTGTGCTCCTGTAGTGTCTGTCAGGCAGCACACGGCACAGATACAATGTAGCGCCTATGCACTCCATTGTAGCCAATGGTGGGAACTTTGCGGTCAGAGGTTGACCGAAAGTAACCTCACCGCTGACCGCAAAGTTCCCACCATTGGCTACAATGGAGCGCATAGGCGCTACATTGTATCTGTGCCGTGTGCTGCCTGACAGACACTACAGGAGCACACAGCCAATCAGGAGAGTGCCACGACGTGGCGCTCCCTGATTGGCTGAAGGGACCCTCTTTGACAGGAGTCAGGGGGGGTCCTGGCAGTCGGGGAAGGGAAAGGGGTCCCATGTGTAAACATGGGACCCCTTTCAGTGCGTGGTCGGGTTTCCGTTTTATTTTTTTGCCAAGTACGTGAATTATTCAAAGGTCGAATTCTACACTGGATTATGTGAGTATAATTTTTTTCACAGGTACCCCAAGGATTCTACATGGAGAAGAGGACCGAGCCTCGTGGGAACATAGGTAAGTATGTATGTATGGAGGTGTGCATGTATGTAATAAACTTATACTTTCACGGTGTGTGTGTCCTATTTTTTGGGGGGTATTTTTTTAGTAGTAGTACTACAGGTACCAGCGGGCCCGGTTTTCCACTGCATGCTGGTACTTGTGGTTCTTCAAGTACCAGCTTGCGGGGGAGGCTTGCTGGGACTTCTAGTTCTGCTACTAAAAACAATATTCAATTTTTTTCACAAGGCTATCAGCCCCCCATCCGCCGCCCTTGGATGGGGGGGACAGCCTCGGGCTTCACCCCTGGCCCTTGGGTGGCTGGAGGGGGGGACCCCTTGATTTAAGGGGTTCCCACTCCTCCAGGGTACCCCGGCCAGGGGTGACTAGTTGGGTATGTAATGCCAGGGCCGCAGGGACCAGTATAAAAGTGTCCCCCGGCTGTGGCATTATGTACCTGGCTAGTGGAGCCCTGTGCTGGTTTCAAAAATACGGGGGACCCCTACGCTTTTTGTCCCCTGTATTTTTGGAACCAGGACCAGGCGCAGAGCCCGGTGCTGGTTGATTAAATATGGGGGAACCCCTGTCATTTTTTCCCCCATATTTTTTCAACCAGGACCGGCTCAAAGAGCCCGAGGCTGGTTGTGCTTAGGAGGGGGGACCCCACGCAATTTTTTTCAGATTTTTTTAGACTTTAATGAACTTTTTAAGGTACACAATGAAGCCCTGCACGGATCTCACAGATCCGGCCGGGATTCCTTGTGTTTTGTCAGGCAGTGTTTTACTCATCACTCCCGTAAAACACTGCCTGATATTACGAATCACATCGACATCGGAAAAAACGATTGTTAAAACTCGGCAGCTTAGTGAATGATCGTATCAGGATTCAAAAAGTTGCAGTAAAATGCACCCGATACCATTCGAGTTCAAACACCCTTCAAAACAGCCAAAACACGAATCTTTGTAAATATACCCCCAGGTTTCAATTAGCAGAGAGCTGACTTCCAGTAGGAAGACGCTCCCCGTCTAATCATCAGCCCTAGCCAGCTTCTGTGGGATGCAGCCAATGCAATCGATAGAAGCTGTTTTTTTGCACATGTGCAGTCCCTCCGCCGCTTGTGCGCATACAGTGGTCCCGGCTCCTGCTGGATCCATTGTGCTGGTGCTGGGACCTTACTGCCCGTGGCTGGTTGTCTCCTCTTCGGGCCCAGGTAGCTTCAGTCCTCCTCCTACAAGCAGGTAGGAGCCCCCGCTGGTCATTACAGAAAAATTTGTAATAAAATATACGTGTCAGTATATCATTTTTATTCTTCAGTATTCTCGGTTAATGCTTGTGTGTACTGACAGCAACTTATTTAACCCTGTATGTGGTGCCATTTCAGCTGTGTTCAGCTAGCTGTGAAGGCAGCTCAGAACTAACGTGTCACTTACACAGGGAAGCATGCTCATGTCCCAGAGCCCTAATTAGTTTGGCTAACATTAATTAATGTCAAAAAGTGTATGATTGAACATTAAAGGACAGCTTTATCCAAAAGAGCGATGACCCCTACTGCTAGAAAAAGGTGTCAATTGAAGAGTCACCAATGATATTGGATCTTGCTCTACATGTCAAAGCGTTACCTCTTGGGATATGACTCTCATTGCCAGTGTTAACACTTGCATGTGGAAGTCTATTTAACAAGTATCACAGTGGTACATGTACCGTCCCAATACCTGCTTTGTTATCGGTCATCCAAGCATGCAAATGGGGCATAATGATAAATACACTGGGTGTTATTCAATTATTTTCACCCCCTTCCACACCCGTTCTATTTTTGCTGACGAGCAGGGTAGCGAGTGCCCTCAACCCTTTACGCAGCTAAACCTGATCACTATGGGTGTGATATGCGCAATAGCTTTAGAAAGAAGATTGGGCATGATATATCGTTTGAATACCGCCCCTTGAATTACTGACCCTATACCCAACTCAACATTTATGTGTACATAATTTACTCTATGGGGGATATTCAATTGTTTGAAAAGTCAGTTGGGAGTCTGTTTTTTCCTATCTAATAGACAGGAAAAAGCAGACACCTAACCGACTTTTCAAACATTTGTATTCCCCCCTATATGTACAGTAACTTGTGTAACATAAATGCAAACTGAATAGCTCATGTTATGGGAAACTAAATCTACATAATAAAATTGACTGCTGATAAAAAATTATGCCATCACTTTAGAATGTTATGACAGTATGACGTCTGACTCCTCCCACCCATGTCAGAGAAGTCCAATAGTGAGTGTGTGGAGATAGAGACAGTGGGGAAGGGAGAGGTAGGGACAATGGGCCTAATTCAGATCAGATCATTTGCTAGCTAGTTTTTGCAGCGCTGCGATCAGATAGTCGCCGCCTATAGGGGACTGTATTTTAGCTGTGCAAGTGTGCGATCACATGTGCAGCCGCCCTGTACAAAAACAGTTTGTGCAGTTTCTGAGTAGCTCTGACCTTACTCAGCCACTGCGATCACTTCAGTCTGTTCAAGCTCGAAATTGACGTCAGACACCGGCCCTGCAAACGCTTGGACACGCCTGCGTTTTTCCAACCACTCCCAGAAAACGGTCAGTTGCCACCCACAAATGCCTTCTTCCTGTCAATCTCCCTGCAAACTCCCTGCGAACGGCTGTGCGAGTGGTTTCTTCTCTACAACCAGTGCACAACAACGTTCCGCTTTGTAACCGAACGGCACGCCTGCGCTTTGCGGTGCATATGCATGCATAGTAGTTACCTGATCGCTGTGCAGCGAAAAATGCTAGTGAGCGAACAGATCTGAATTAGGCCCAGTGTGTTGAGTGGATAGAGGTGGAGAGGAGAAATTCTGGAGACAGAGAGAAAAAATAAATTAAAGCCAGTCAACGTCGTCGGGCATTACAGCTAGTATAGAAACAAAGGCTGTATGGAATACTAACCCTATTAAGCAGGGCGGTTTATGGCAAAATAAGCAATGTTTATAATTATTTAATAATAATTACTTTATGAGTAGTCAGTATAATAGAAAGAGATGGCTTAACGTTTGTTTAATCTTTGTAAAACATGTCAATGAAAAAGTGATCCAACTGCAAATATTCTAATTACTACAGTGTAAGGCAATTATTTTCCAGACGTCTTGCAAGTGTCAGGAATACTGCTGTTAGAACAATATTGTTATTAAAAAATAGGTTTATTTTGCAATAAAATATGTTACAATAGTGACTATGCCCACAAATTTGCAGCATAAGGATTTTTTTTCTAAAATTTGGACTAAGAAAAACGCCATAATTTATTTTTGTATGTAGAAGACTTGTGACTTTAGTTATGTGCCTGTTTATCTAAAATCTCAATATAAATTATTCTGTAAAATTAGCTAATTAGATCCGCAACTGCAAAATGAACAATATGCCTAGAAAATTAATATAACGCTGCTAAATTCTGAAATAGTGCATATTCTGTGAGTACATTACAGACAATTTAAGGAGAGTTCCATCTAACAATTAAGTGTAATTGAATTAAATTTGTTTTCTCAGAGCTTATTGTATTTTTCTGTTCTGTTAATAAGACATGTACTGTATGAACTAAATCAATAGTGTGAAAACAAGTAAATATTTTTACTGAATTGGATTTGCTGATAATTTATTTGAGCGCTTGCCGTTTCTCCCTGAATGCTTACTGTCTCTCCCTGAATGCTTACCATCTTTCACTGAATGCTTGCCGTCTCTCCCTGAATGCTTTCCCTCTCTCTCCCTGAATGCTTGCCGTCTCTCCCCGAATGCTTACTGTCTGCCCCTGAATATTTACCATTTCTCCCTAAATATCTGGAGACTCCTTGATATAGTGGCGATCTCCCTGACTCCCTGAAGAGTCCAGCAATCTCTCAATGTGGAGGCCGCTAAAAGGGTGTGTGGCTTTATAGACTGGGAGTGTGGCCACTAAAAATGTGGCATGGCTGAGTCGAGGCCACTATAAAAAGGGTGCGTGTCTTCGCAGGGCTGCTCGTCCCGACCCCCGTTTCCTTCACTCGGGAGAGTCACTGAGCAGAAGCCGGTACTTTGATGGGTGACAACCAGGTGTGGGCCGCACCCCCATTGTGACGCCACTGCTGGGGACACTGTGTATGTTATAAAATTAATTGTGCTGAGTAATGTGTACTGGCAGCCCTACAATGTGACATAACGTAAACTAGGGCACTACTATGGTTCATAAAATAAACTAGGGCACTATTATGGAGTATAAAATTAACAGCTTCTCTGGAGAAAGGTGTCTCTCTAGAAGCATTGTGAGAGGGGCTCCTTTAAATGCCAAAAGTGTATTGTCCTGTGTTTCAATCGGTCTTGCTGTAGCTAATGTAGGTATTGCCTATGACCATTGATGATTCATAATCATTGATGGTTTATAGACGATGTCAAATGTGCCATCCATGAATGGCTAAGCATAACCACATTTTTTTTTTTTTAAGCATAGCTCCGTCCCCCTGACACCAACGAAGCCCTGTCCGCAGGTTCTGACTGGCTCATGGGACAATCTGTAAAAAAAACAGGGATGACCATCGGTTCATGAAACCATCGTTTGGGTTACGCACTAAAAAGGGAGGGTTAGGGAGGCTCAATATATTTAGTTTAGAATCTTTGTAGACTGTTTTATCATTTGTAAAGAAGCGATCTGGTCGAATTGGAGGTGGTGGTGGTGTCTTTGGATCCTGCTAAGGCCTTTGATTCGGTTGAATGGGACTAACTCTGGGTAGTGCTCCATAAGTTTGCTTTTGGACCTCAATTCATCTGATGGATTCAGTTGTTGTACTCTTCCCCTACAGCCTGAATATCTATCAGTGGTTATACTTCAGCTCAGTTCCCGTTGGTTAGGGGGACCCATCTGGGTTGCCTCTATCCCCGGCCCTATTTTGCAACAGCCATAGAACCATTAGCTTGTCTTTTACGTACTAATCCTGACATCCGCGGTATTAGAACAGGGGAGGTAGAAGATGTTGTTGCCTTGTATGCTGACGACATGCTTTTGTTTGTGGATGACTCTCATGACTCCCTGGAATCAATGTTGCGCATTGTAAATCCCTTTGGGGTTTTTTCAGGAGTACATATTAACTAGGACCAATCAAATATTTTCCCTGTTTCAGGTCAACTGCCTACTACCAAACACACGCTCTGCCCTTTGCAATGGACATTATGATTTGAACCCTAAAGTCTTCTTGTTTGGCTTAGACTTAGAGGCAGTGTCGGACTGGGGCATAAAGGGCCCACCGGGGAAATGAAGTGGTAGGGGCCCATGTTTAGAGGTGTGTCCAGTCTCCTGAAGGGGTGTGGCCAGCCACCACATTGGTTTGCCTAACCATGGGAGAGTGCATGGGCTGGGCCCCTTGATAAATATATGTAGTAAATATTGCTAATGCATGCATGATAATGTACCAGGGTAATACACCATAGTCCTGTGCAGTATAAGGTTATAAGGTACCATGTATACTGCACAATTCAAGTGCACAGTCTAGAACCTGGTCTATAGTGGAGGGGAAGGGCCCCCCAGACAGTGGGGCCCACCGGTGGTTTCCCCTGTACCCCTGTGGGCCGGCCCAAGCCTGCTTAGAGGATATACACTTGCTGGTGCTCTATCGGTATACTCTAAGCCAGGCATTCCCAACCACGGTCCTCAAGGCACACCAACAGTGCAGGTTTTAGTGATATCCAGGCTGCAGCACAGATGGTTAAATCAAAATTACTGACCTACTAATTAAATCACCTGTGCTCAAGCCTGGATATCACTAAAACCTGCACTGTTAGTGTGCCTTGAGGACCGTGGTTGGGAATGCCTGCTCTAAGCCTTACCAAAAGGTATAGGAGCGCAAACTTTGTTCGCATTTGAACCTCCTGATCCTCACAAATGGAGAGCATTGATGTGGTCAAACATGAAAAATATATGTTCATGTACCGTAACTCTATGTCCAAATTTCTTGCTAAATGGTATAGGTGGTACTTCATGAGGCTGGGCAGAGAAGTTGGTCCACCAGTTGCCTCATAGTTTATCCTACTTGCATTATGCATGGACTATGATTTAGTAGGCAGAGCCAGCCTTTTTCACACTGAGGGGGAGATGTACTAAGCAGTGATAAAAGTGTAGAAGTGAGCCAGTGGAGAAGTTGCCCATGGCAACCAATCAGCACTGACGTAACATTTATAATTTGCATACTGTAAAAGTATACAGAGCAGCGGATTGGTTGCCATGAGCAACTTCTCCACTTGCTCACTTCTCCACTTTTATCACTGCTTAGTACATCTCCCCCCAAGTTGCTACACTGCTAATATCCTCTCTATTTATTTTTTGTGCCTTGTCATAATTGTAATATCTGCTCTCCTGTTCTTCCTCTGTGTGACGGATCTATAGATTTAGAATTGCCCATATTTGTTGTTCACTCTGTTATTTATACCATGCTTAATGATCAGTAATGCATAAGTATATGCACGCTTTATATATTGCTTACATTGATGACTCTTTTGTAATTTTTTATGTTACAAAAACAATAAATAATTCTTGATTCTAAAACAGAATAAGCGGGGAGGGTTAGGCTGCGAGGGGGGGGGGGAGAGGTTAGCGTTAGGCTGCGGGTAGGGAGGGTTATGGGAGTAGAATACTTACCTAGCAGGTGTCGATATTCTGCACATTGGGACGCCGCTGACAGACTTCTGACCGCTGGCATTCCAAGCACTGGGATCCCAATACCATCCCATTTATCATACAGTGCTCCTATAATATTGATATGCAAGGTACTTGTCAATATTTACTGCTATTATCCATTGCTTCTGCAAAAGTTAGTTAAAAACATTTTTTTTTCAATAAAAAACAATTGAAAAGAAAACTATAGTTGCAGTGTTATAAACTCTTTTTAAATGTTATTCACATTCTAAACACAAGACATACTTATCAAGTACAGATGTATTCCAATTAAATTAATTTGACAGCACCATTTTAGAATTCTAATTAATAACTGTGACATGCTTGATAGGATTGCTCCCCCTTTCTCTCCCCATTCTTCGTGTAACATTTAACTACTGTAGGTTTTAATTGCAACTTTTCTAATGTAGGACCCCATTGGTAAGGGCATTTAGCATAAATATAGAAATATATGTTAAGCAACCACATTGTGATATTGTTTCTCACCTGTCTTGTAGTGTCAGTCACCAATTGTCCTTGTCATACAGCCCAATATTGATACACAGCCCAGCATAGATGAGTAGATAAGGATTACACAAGCCAGGTTCTAATAACATGCAATTGGTCAGGTGCATGGCAGGGGTGAGAATGAAACAGAATCCAGAGACAAGACCATTTTAAGCAGACAAAGAGTATTACAAAGCAAGACCAGTAGACAAGTCCATTGTTACACAGTTAATTCATTATGGAGGCAAACAGGAGAGTAGTCACAAAGTATTAAGGAGAGCAGAAGCTGGTTACGTTCTCTGTGCTCAGAACGTAAGATACTGAGTGGGTTAGTTAAGAGCACAGAAATGTGACGCTGTAATAATAGTGAAGTTCAAGAGCAACCCCTAGGAACCTAACTCCGTTGTTCCACCCGCGTGGTTAGTCTACGCTGCGAGCCTGTGTGTTCTTGGGCCCACGGCAGCTGCGTTTGAAGGGCGGATTAATTCTGCCCAACTCCGATGCCCCTGGTCTTAATTGGAGACAAGGCGTAAACTGAGACGGGGCGAGAACAAGGGGACCTCTAACTAAATAAAGAACAGAGCTAGGGGCAACTACTAAACTCAAACAAAAAAACGTATGTGCGGCACTACCGCCAAAGGAAAAGGACTGCAAAGGTAATACTGTCCACACCCTACATGGCACCGTCGTGTACCGGGGAGGACAGCTAGGGCGGAAACCTCCACAAAAACACCAGCAACAGGTATAACAAAAGAATACTACGGCCTAGGCCGCAAGACGCGGCAGAAGCCGCTGCTCACAACACCGGGAAGGTAACCACAAGTGAATGAGAACCCTGAGATAACAGGCACAGGCTACAGATGACTGGAGGGCTGGAAGGACTCCCACGACCGGCTTCCGAACACCAGGATTCGGGACCACTGGAACAGGGCAGACCAGATAACAGAACACTGAACAAGGAATTCTCCAGAGCAGGAACAGCTCACAGGAAGCTATCACCGGCGTCAGTGTAAGGCACTGAGGGAGAATATAAGAGGTATCTGCACCAATAGCTAAAGAGCACCTAAATTGATAATGTCGTGCAGCTGCCCTGCTGCACGACCACATGCTGCCAGGTGATAACTTACTTATATGGCAACGGGGAACGCGGTCCGCCTGTGGCGTCCCCGTTGCCCAGGACCCGGTGGCTCAGAGCGCTCAGCGCCCTGGCATTGCCAGGCGCTGAGCGGGGAGCAGGAGGAGGAGCGGCGGATGTGACGCGCCGGGACCGTTGCTTAGCAATGGTCGGGCGCTGGCGCGAGCCGCCGCGCCTAACAAAGCTGATATGTCTTTCAAATGTTTGCAGGGTGTGCAGTATCCCAGAACAATCACCTAGCATTGACTGAAAGTCATGATCTCACAATTAGTGTTATGGGGCTTGGCTTCAATCATACAGGCAATATCCTGGATCCCGGGGCGCAGCCAGAATTTTGAAGTTCCCATAGAAACATTTTGAAGAGGCCCCTATCCTATGTCTGTAGAGAAACAGATACCTCTCTGCAGGGTTTGTCATTTTATGCCCCATAGTAGTACCTTAGTCAATGTTATGCACCATAGTATTGCCCTAAGTTCACTTTATGTCACGTTGTACTGCCCCCAGATCACAGTATGCAATGTTACAGTGCCCCCAGTTCATGCTCTACAGCATTATAGTGCCCCCAGTTCATATTATATCACATTACAGTGCTCCCAGTTCATATTATGCCACATTACGGTGCCCCCAGTTTATATTATGCCACATTACAGTTCTCCCAGTTCATATTGCACCATAATATAGTGCATTCAGTTCATACTGTGCCACATTATAGTGCCCTAGTTCATATTGTGCGCCATTACAGTGCCCCAGTTAATATTGTGCCACAATGCAGTGCCCTAATTCACATTGTGCCACAATACAGTGTCACTGCCCCAGTTCATATTATGCCACATTACAGTACCTCAGTTCATATTATGGAGGAGATGTATCAAGCCTTCAAGAGAGATAAAATGGAAAAGTTGCCCATAGCAACCAATCCGCTTATAGCTATCATTTATCATACATAGTCCATAAAATGACAGAAGCTAGAGGACCAACCACAAAGCTGAATCCCCCACCCCAACTCAATTCACAAAAGCGGATATCAAGGAGAAGCCTACTCACAGCTGTGACCGGGCAATTTACAGCCTGAGCAATGGGCAGATAACCATATGCCAGCCCCCCTATGCCTCTGGGCCACAGATCAATGGTACCTCATGAATCCACTATAGCTATGCCCATGGCCAATTCAGTATGATATACCGATGGATGGGATGCTGGCGGTCAGAATCCCAACAGCAACTCAAAAAGTACCCTAACCCTTCCCTACTCTCTACCCTCACCCTCGCTTGTAGGTGCCAAACCCTTTCTTCCCCACTTCCTAAACCTAACCCCCCCAACTTGGTGCCTAACCTTAACCTCCCTTTTCAAGTGCCTAACCCCCCTCCCCGCTACCCTGATCTTCCCATCTCTGTACCCTAACCCACCTTCGAATGCCTAAACCTAACCCCCCCCCCCCCCACCCCCGTGCGCCATGACGCGAGCATGTCCCGCTTGAAGAACGATCAGGATCCAGGCATCCAGTATTTTGATGCCAGCATCCCAACCTCCGTCGGGATTCTGACGCCGGTTTTATGCCGTCGTTCGTATTTTGACAACCTGGATACCGTCCAGCGCTATTATAACCGCATCCGCTGGAACATATGAGAGCCATAACACCCAGACAGTTTGTCAAAGTATGTGTTACAAATTCTTAGCACTTATTGCAATACATTCTGCTGACTCTGACTCTTAATTAATTGAAACCAAACAACCTGTCAGTTATTTATGAAATACAGCACAATCAAATTGACAAGGAAGGACGCTCATGGGCACTAGTGTATGCTTTGTTTGCCTAAAAATAGTTTATTGGGAATTGTTGATGATTGTACTCTCAAATAAAAAGACGTTTGTGGAAGTTAGAAGTTACAATTTTTACACTTGTGAAAACTTGCTATCTCGCTCATGGATATGTGTTCCTTTATCATCCTAATCATATAGATAAAATAATTTGAGGGGATCCTCTAGTGTGCATAAGGTCAGTGTTTGTGCATAGCCAAATCAAGGTCCTTTTTTTAATGTGGTCACAATGTCTGTGCTATGCATAGTGGAAACCTTAACAAATACTGTACCTCAACTTCATTTAGTTATTCAATAATTTATTAATTAATGCTTTCATGCATTCTTTTATTCATTCATTCATTCATTCATTCATTCATTCATTCAACAGATTTGGCAGGAGAACAAGTGCTGTAGATCATCAACAACAGACATGGGCAGTGCAATAATGCACATATTACACCTGTTTATACAGGGCCTCATTTAGCGTTAAAGATACAGTACATCAGGTGTAGTTGCAAGCCTATATGCACTTCCTGCACTTCCATATTTGGCATGTGCACCAAAATGCATCATATATAGACATGGAGACAGGGGCGGATCCAGAAAAAAATGACAGGGGGGGCACCATGACAGGGGATGGGGAGAATGTCTGTGGTACCAGTTGTATTTGCACGCACCTTCTTCGCGCGTGCTCACAGAAAAGAAGGGTGGACTCACTACAAGGGGCATGGCCTCACAAGATATGCCATCCCCATGAACCACACCTCTCATTATAGTCACACTGGGAGGAATATACAAAAAACAAGGCCATTCCACTTACCTGCTTGCCATGCAGTTTGTCTTTTGTCTCCTAGTCGATGACCAATCCTTCCGGATGACTGTTCCAAGTGATGGCAGCCTGGCTCCTCTCCACAGCCTGTGCATTATAGTCAGTTGTAAAAATAAAACAGAGACAGCATAGTTAAAAAGAAATGTACAGCTCAAAGCACTCCCCTTCAATAACCACAACACCCCCTCCTGCACCAGTCCCTTCAATGTCCACACCACAGCACTCTCACAGCCCCTTCAATGTCTTCAGTACAGTACTCCCCTAACCACAACGCCTTCAGTGTTCACTCCACAGCACAGCACTCTCCCACCCCACGGCACCTTCCAAGGTCAAAAAGATTTTTTTAAGGGGGTTTCCGTACAGGTATGTCTATCTATATATCTATACTGTGTGTGTGTGTGTGTGTGTGTGTGTGTGTGTGTGTGTGTGTGTGTGTATATATATATATATATATATATATATATATATATATACCTACATACATACATACATATATATGCACATATACACACACAGGTTGAGTATCCCATATCCAATTATTCCGAAATACGGAATATTTCGAAATACAGAATTTTTTGAGTAAGAGTGAGATAGAAAAACCTTTGTTTTCTGATGGCTCAATGTACACAAACTTTGTTTAATACACATTGGTGGTCATTCAGAGTTCGCTCGCTAGCCGTTTTTAGCAGCCGTGCAAACGCTATGCCGCCTCCCGTGCGATCACTAGACTATTCAGTTCCTGTTTTGACATCACAAACACGTCCTGCATTCGCCCAGCCACGCCTGCGTTTTTTCTGTCACGCCTGCGTTTTTCCGAACACTCCCTGAAACACCCAGAAACGCCCACTTCATGTCAATCACTCTGCGGCCAGCAGTGTGAAAGAAAAGCTTCGCTAGACCCTGTGTGAAACTATATAGTTCGTTGTAATAGTACATTGCGCGTGTGCATTGCGCCGCATACGGATGCGCAGAAGTGCCGTATTTTTGCCTCATCAAAAAGCAGCTAGCGATCAACTCGGAATGTACACCATAGTTATTAAAGATATTGTATTAAATAACCTTCAGGGACCCCCTACTTAGTACAGCTTCTCTGCTCACCATTCAACCCCTCCTAAGCAGCACAGCAGCCTAGCTTCCAGCTACTTCTCCCTCCCACTCCCTCCAATAGACAGTCACACACAGCTCCTCGGTTCTCCCTCCCCAGCAGCACCCGGCCTCTGTCCTCACCACCTGAGAGAGACTCCCCACCTCACTCACAAGCAGGCTTTTAACTTCCTGGGCCTTCTACCCTTACCCAGCAACACAGCATGCCGCTCACCAGACACACTGACCATAGAAAGCAGGGCTAGCCAGGCTTCTTCTTGCTTGCTGGCCCAGGCTGGGCGTCCTTGTGGTGTCTGCTCTGGCTGGGAGGAGTAGTACATTGTCCCGGACCCCGGCGGCACTTTGTTCCTCAGCGAGTGATGTCCCGGTTTCGGACCCTCAGCGGCAGTACGCAGCGGTGTGATGTCCGGACCCTCAGCGGCGGTGCGATGTCCGGACCCTGGGCGGCGGTGCGCTCTGTAACTTGGTGGGTGCTCTGTCCCGTGTTGGCGGCGGTGCGCTGTCCGTCAGCGGCGGCGCTGAGATGCTCCTGCTCGGCTCCTCTTCGCGGCTGTACTCCGAGTCCTGTCACATGTCTCCAGGGAGCCAATCACTGGCCTGGCAAGGTGGAGCAGCTGACAGGGGGGGGGGATACCAGTGGCTCGCCTCTGACTAACATCCAGCAGCGGCAGCAGCCTCATAAGTCATAATTGTATCGGGCGGGAGGGCAGCCATTATTTAACTGCAGTTTTAAAAACAGCTAAACGACAGGGGGGGCACGTGCCTTGGTGCCCCCCCCCTAAATCCGCCACTGCATGGAGATTTCCATCTCGCTGAGAGAGTCGGAACGCGGATGGGCAACTATAAGTTCAGTTCAGTAAGTGCATGTTAATGTATGTTATGCTAGAACATAATTACTTGTACGCATCCACAGAAAGACGTGTTTGGAAGCTGGGTGTGAAGATAAAGATGATGAACCAGCAGCACTCTCATGCCACTTCTGTTTGGCTGTTTTCAGATTAACTACTCAAGATGGTAGTACTTAATTCATAAGTATTTGTATCTTGATTACGATAAATCAAAGGCATCTGTTTGGATTACTTATTTATCATGTCCATTTGCACTACTGCAAGAAAGAAGATTTCCATGGGAATTTTTGAACAGAGATGGAGGTGTTCATATTAATTAAATTTCATATGGAAATTGCAGTTTTATCTCAAGTACTATGGGCCGATGATCACACAACGGAGCAATTATGTGCTACGATCGCAATGCGCATGCGCCAAGGTGCTGCTGCGATCTCACTTGCAACGAGGATTTCATGTAGGAGTGATTGACAGGAATTGACCATTTTGGAGGTGTTAACATGGTGCCTGCGTCACTACAGCTGTGTCCAGTCTACGCAGCCATAGGCCTAATTTTAATCTCTGTGTAACTCATTTTTTGTGTAGTCTGCAAATGTGTACGCGATTGCGAATGAGTTGCAACGGCTCCGGTGGGCGTCTTTTCATTTCTGGGCAGCAACTTCACTTGCCATTATTAGCTGCTCTGTTGCATAGGTTGCCGCTTTCCTGCTCCCCTCCAAACATTCATTCATAGTCACACTTTCGCATGACACTCATTCATTGCTGTTTTTGTTTGTTACCACTTTATAAACCACCTAGAGCAGTACCAATACTGAATACAGACCTGGAAGTACTGATTATTTGTTATCATCTTCAAGACTGCTAATGACAGCACTATGAATTTCTATTGCCAACGAAAATGTGACTTTTCACTGATGATAGGGATTCATTTCGCTTTGCCCAGTTCATCAAAGAGGTTAATGTTGACATCCCCACTGCCAATTTAAAAACCATTTGCTTTCTCATGATGGCGATGATAATAACAGACCAGGGCCCAAATATATTAGGCTTTAACAAGAGATAAAGTGGAGATGGATAAAGAGTGAGAAATGACCAGCCAATCAGCTTCCTTAAGATGGTCATACTCTATACAATTAACTGGTAGATCATCTGGCAGTTCTGACTGGTTGGAATGAAAATCTGCTAGTGGATGAGAGCAAATGACAATCGACCATTTGCTCCCAAACATTGGAAAATGGACAAAATCTCTTGTTCAGACAAATTGGTTTAATCACGGATTTAACCAGTTTGTCTGACCATTTTTGTCCGTTTTCCAATGTTTGGGAGCAAATGGTCGATTGTCATTTCCTCTCGCTCATTACCAGATTTTTATTCCAACCAGCCTGATGATTTACCAGATAATTGTATAGTAGCGTATGCCCAGCTTAACTGCCATGTCACAGGCTGTTTAGAAAAATTATAGAAGCTGTTTGGCTGGTCATTTATCGCTCTTTATCCGTCTCCACTTTATCTCTTGTTAAAGCTTAATACATTTGAGCACAAAAGTAGTAGAAAAGTATTTGTTCTTATATCAGAGTTGTTTTTAAGGCATAATTGTTTTCATGTTTATTTTGTAACTTTATAACAAAAAAAAGTTAACAAGTGGAGCTGACAGGCCAAGTGGTTTATGTAATAGCCTATGAGATACAGACAGGTACAAGACTCCAGCGCGTCTGGATGGATTTTTAAATCACCAATCATTGAAAAGGCAAGACCAACCTGGACTACTAAAGGGCCGTATTCACGGGCCGATTTGGGGAGAGATGTGTGCTGAGTGAACCGCTCAGCACACATCTCTCCCCCCGCTCAGCGCAGCGCGATGTGTGCTGAGCGTGCGGGGGGGAGACGGGGGGCCGCTCATCTCACCCACGGGTAAAATGAGCGATGTGCTAGATTGAGCCTGCATGCAGGCCAATCTAGCACCAGCGATAGCGATGCGCGGGGCTGCGCATCGCTATCGCTGTGGGTGGTACACACAGACAGATCATGCTTAAATTCTAAGCAATCTGGTCAGATTGCTTAGATTTTAAGCAGCGATCGCTCTGTGAGTACCCCCCCTTAAGATCACATTTATCATCTTCTTCCCATTAATGTATCATAATTTATTCGGAACATTTCATTAAAACATGCTCTTTTAATATGCTAGTGATCCTTTCATTTGATGTTACATAACAATATTTAGTAAATGCTTCCTTGTGACACACGTTATTTCCTAGCAAAGCAATAACCAAATTGACTTTTCCTATCATTTCCATTGTGGCCTACTTTATGAAAAGCATTGTGCTGCACATTCTTTCCTTTTTGATCCAATTATAATTTCTTTTTCTCCAAGAAAATACCTTTTCTGCATCAGCTTCTATAACACATTCCAGTATTGTAAAATTCTTTTAATAAGCCTGTATTCAGCATCTGTGTCCAGAGTATTTGGAAATTGCTTTCATTACTCACCATTCTACTTCTATATTGTTAAGAAGACTATTAACGGTAGAAGAGATGAACATCTGTGATGAACATAAAGAAACGATAAGGAGTTGAAACTTCAGTGTGAAATTGTGAGGTGCCAATTTTCCTTTGTGCCTTTGTCTTGCAGCTTTGAACAATGCACTGACTGAAAAGAAAATATGTTTTGCTGCAAACGTGATGTTCTTTTCATCCAGACACTACTATTATGTAGTCTAAGCGTGAACCCCCCTTTTTCTGGGTCACCCAGACCATTGCATTTTTTGCTAATGGTCACATAAGATCTATGTAAAGCGGAGAGCTCGCTATTGCATAGAAATGTTTTTGTTTTTTTGTAGTATATACTGTACATTACAGAGTCAACATTTAGGTACCTTAAGAGGACCTTTGACAAAACAACTCCCCAGCAGAAACACCAAGTAGAAAATCATTTCCAGAAATGCAGACACACTCTTACCTAAATTTTTAAGCAGTACAGAATGTCATACTACTGGCCCAGCACACAAATGGCATTGTGCCCCACCGCCAAACATAAATCAAACCTTGCATATCCAATAGGCAAGGTCAAGCACACAGATGTTGGTCTTTGCATTCCACTGTGGCATGCATCCTTCATCTATTTTCCGTAGTTTGATAATACGCAAAAGGGTCACAAGGTAGTTGCAGGCAGCACCAGGTGTCACCCATCCAAAGGTGACACCAAAATGCAGACCCCTCCACAGTTACAGGAATTACATTATCCTGCAGAACTTGGCTTCTGCCAGTGAGAAGGACCCGACAGTGAAGACACTAGTCTCCAGGGGCAGCCCAGCATCTGGGCACGCCCCTAGAGTGATGTAATGGGGATTCTCACTAAGCCACACCCCTTACACACGAAGCCACACACCATTTTCTTTGGTCTCATCGGGTGTCACTGACCACGGTGCTGACACTGATAATATGCGTATCTGTAGAAAGGATCTGCCTGCTTAGTGATATTAGTAATCTGTATCAACTGTGCAGGCCATGACAATAAAGCTCAAATCTTTTATGTGGGCACTAGATACCAACTTAAGGCTCAGATGCACCATCAAAAACTAAACCTGTATAACCACTTCTAACCTTTCATTCAGGGCCAGATGATGTACCACATGGGCCTGGGGCTTAAAATGTACAAGGGCCTATACTAAGGGACGGAGCTATGACCGGTGCTATGTGGGTGTGGCCAGTGCCATGTGGGTGTGTACGCCCTGTGTACGATGATCCTCACTGTCTCCCTAAATACATAAAAATAGAAAAAATAAAGCTAAAATAGAAATACAATTTTAATTCTTATGATTTATGACTGTGTAGCCAGCTAGTCGTCATCATGATAGCATAATGATGGGCCTATTTTATGTGGTGGCCTAGACCTGAAGCTGCATCCACCCCATTGCTAATCTGGCCCTGTACTCATTATGAATTAAACCGATTTATTAATATAAAACATATATGTCAATATTCAGATAAGATTAATTGATACAAATACATAGAGAAAAATGTACAATAGTTTAGAGGTTATCATCTCACTCTAAATTTATACTGCAAGTTAAGTTGCCAATGCTACATTCTTTCATGTTGCAGTGCAAATTTATGAGAGGAATTTTATAACATTTATTACTAGCAATATTATTGTATACAGTATACAATAGTGAGTGATAAAGTGGAGAGAAATAAACTACCAGCCAATCAGCCCCCTAACTGTTCTGGCTGGGGAGAAAGGCTGCTGCAGCAGTCTCTTACAGTATCTCTCCCTGCCCGAAGTGCCGACGCAGGTCGTGGTGGGGGGTGGACACGGCCTTGCCCCTCCAACAGGCCCCAGCTCAGGTGAAGAGTATCCGCCCCCTCTCGGCGGCTCTGTCTGTGAGATAATGTATGTAGGAAATGATTATGGCAATGATTAGCAGATTGGGAACTGCACATGACAGGATTGCAGGCAGACACAAGCCATTTTGTCATTTTGGGGACTTGCCCAGCGCTAGCCCTCCCTGCACTGATAGATGCGGTGTGCACGTGGAGCAAAGCAGTGGTGATCACTGGCTCTCCCAATCTGCTCCTCCACCGGCGGGACACTGCGACCCACAAGAGGGACAGCGGGACAGTGTCCATTTAGCGGGACTGTCCCGCTGTATTCGGGACAGTTGGGAGGTATGCATAAGCTAGTAGAAGCTGAAGCAAGGAACAGGAACTGAGGAACTCAGAACTTAAGGGTGCACCATAAAATGTGCACCAGACGGCAGATGCCACAATCCAAGCAAGACTCAGGAAGCAGAGCTGCCGATACTGGAACCTAGAACTGAGAAGATAGAATTTGTACTGGCAATGAGCAGATGCAAGTGTGCCATGGTCAGGTGGAAGCTAGACTCTCTGCTATTGGGAGAAACTGAAGTCAGCTGATCAACATTGCAGTGCCCATGCAGTGCTGAAGCCAGGAGTAGGTGCCAAGTCACCTGCAGCTAACCAGGCTCAATATATTTATGTCTACTGTAATGGCCATTAGAGTTGCCCCAGCAGATGAAGCGACATTGCTAGATCTGGTAGAGGGAGTCAGAGTCCGTTGCATGTCAAACTGATTCTTTGATTAGACTATGGAACCTGGGTTAGTGGATTATGGGTAAAATCTACCATTTGAATTTCTGTTTTAAGGGTAAAATCCAGACTTTAATCAGCTAGTGAAAGATGGTGCTTATATTGTTACTTAAACCCCTGAACATTCTATTCTTGGACATACTGTATATTTATTTTCTTTTCTTTTTTTAAACAAAAATAATTGTAGTGTATTTGGAGATTTATTTTAACTACTTTTGAAACATTGGTAATGACAACTTAATAAATGTCTCTCCTGCCTTAAATCTTTCAAGACAAACTAAGAATGTGTTTTTAGTAGTGATTTATGACGCACTGCAGTAATTCTTATACTTAACATTTAAGAATAGATTTCCATTAAAGACCGCTAAATAAAGAAGTAATTAGTGTTAAGAGTTGATGGTCACCGATATATAATGTACTGTTAAAGTGTTTCTTTTTGCAATCAGCTGTATGAGAGTTTACAGTTCAGTATAGTGATTGAATTAAATTAGCTGCATGTGAAGCTGATTATGCAGTTTGTTGGGATTGGTTAAATTCTATGGAATCATCAGATGCTGGAAACAGCATTACTGTATATAGATTATGCCTCCCCTAGGCAGCCATACTTAAACTTACGCAGAGTTATTTACATGGAACCAATACTCGCATCTGGCGATTGATACATGTAACTCATGATTCAGGGTTTATTCTGAGTCACACCGGTATAATGTTGGCTGTCGGGATTTTGGCGTCCGTATCCTGAACGCAAGGATCCCGGCAGCCGGCATTTTAAATGCATCCCGTGTTAATGTACATCCAGTGGTTTCACAGGATCCAACAGCTCATATTATAAAGAATAATCATTTATAGATTTAAACTTTATTATTTCCACAAGCCCTAATTATGTCCTATCAGCAACACACTAGCCCTTTGTGCAAACTGATTGTAGCTTTGTGACTGATCGCCTGATGTGAAATGCACTTAGGTCTTATAAACGTTATTTTTTGTATCTTATAATTTTTATCTATATACTACCCGCTATTTATATAGGGCACACATATTCCACAGCGCAGGGCCGAAACTTTGATTTCTGTCCCCTGGGGCAAGACAATAATTCGGCGAACCCCCCACCCCCTTCCCAAAAAAAAAGGTTTTCCAAACCGGTCCTATATTGTCTTGTAAGTGCTGTTTTCTTGTTTGCTCACTTGATTATGTACTGTGTAATGGGCGCTGTGGTTCCCTTGTGGCGCCATATAAATATATAAATAAAGGATAATAATAATAAAATTGTGTGTGTGTGTGTGTGTATATATATATATATATATATATATATATATATATATATATATATATATATAAAATATAGTCCTTGATGCACTCCTAAACAATAGTAGCAATGGTCCAGGTGCCCTTTGTACTGAATAGATGGCCACTGAAAAAAGACAACGGCAGTCAGGGTTTTTTGTAAGTGTTACAAGTATATTGTCAGGTGTCACATCAAATAAGCTAATGTTACGAGGCCCGTAGGGGCTAAGGTGGGTATATAGGTGGTCATTCCGAGTTGTTAACTCGATAGCAGTTTTTTTGCAGCCGTGCAAACACTATGCCGCCTCCCACTGGGAGTGTATTTCAGCTTAGCAGAAATGCGAACGAAAGGATCTCAGAGCGGCTACAAAATAATTTTGTGAAGTTTCAGAGTAGCTTCAGACCTACTCGGCTCTTTCGATCACTTCAGATTATTCAGTTCCTGTTTTGACGTCACAAACACGCCCTGCGTTCGCCCAGCCACGCCTGCGTTTTTGCTGGCACGCCTGCGTTTTTCCGAACACTCCCTGAAAATGGTCAGTTGACACCCAGAAACGCCCTCTTCCTGTCAATCACTCTGCGGCCAGCAGTGCGACTGAAAAGCTTCGCTAGACCTTGTGTGAAACTACATCGTTCGTTGTATTAGTACGACACGTGTGCACATTGCGCCGCATACGCATGCGCAGAAGTGCCGATTTTTTTTGCCTGATCGCTGCGCAGCAAACGAAAATAGCTAGCGATCAACTCGGAATGAACCCCATGGGCCCCCGAAACATTGGCTTATTTAATGTGACACTTTACAATATCCTTGTAACACTTCAAAAGACCCTGACTGAGTGCCGATATATTTATATATCTATATTTATGTGTATAACATTATATATATATATATATATATATATATCCAGCAGACAGTGCAGTGTGCACTGCAGCCAAGCTTAGCCTGTTGCCCCAGTGACAGCACGCACCTTCTTTTGGGTGCGCATCAAGGGCTCACTCCGGAACAGGAATAAACTGTGACTATCCTATACAAGTAACCATTGCTAACTGCACTGCTAATTTGTTTCATATATATAAGTTGTTACAAAATAGTGTCATATTGAATATGTACATTTTGTCATAATAAACAGATATGTTTATACACACATTATAGTCTTGAAGAGCGCGAGAACCCACAACCCTATCTATAATACTATTGCACACAGGGGACGGGTACCTCTGTAAGGGTTTCAGCCGCACTCAGGTATACATGATCTAAAGAGCACATACACATGCTCCTGTCCGTGACCGCCAAACTCCCACCTCCGTTCTCTCCCTAACACTCCCGCATCACGCCTCCTTCCTCTCTTGCGTCCCATGTGATGCATCCGCATCCCGGAAGCGCTGGGAGCCTCTAGTGCTGCTGGCACCCGACAGCAGGTAACTTGCTGTTGGGGGAGCCAGCGGGGCCAGTGCTGCACAGAAGTGGTCTCATTAGTGCCCCCTACTGCCCAGCACCCGGGGCACGTCACCCTCTAGCACCCCCCTAGTTGCAGCTGTGCGCAGTGTTTTACAGAGAATATTTGGCTATTCACATCAGTCCCTGCCAGTCGCGGACTGGGCAGGGAGCCAGGATGCCAGCTGCCCCCCGATCCGCTGCAGTGTAGTCTGTGTCGGGCCACAGGTACGCTGTGTTTACGCATATAGCTTGCAGCCAGGATGCATGTGGAGCAAACACTTGGTTTCTCTGACCCTCTGAAACCCACTCTGTCTAGTGTGTCCATACATGGCAGAGTTTCGGCCAGGGCTGGAGCAATTAGGTCAGATCGTCAGAGCCACAGCTGCTGTGCATGATTAATGGAGCCAGCCCCTCCCCTGGGACCAGACACCAATGAGCTAAGCTCATTTACAGGCTAGCCCCTAATCTCCTGTATCCCAGCCCATAAGGTGGTGAACTGGGGCAACTTGATTAAAGCCACTGTTCTGGCTAGGAAAACTAGATTTTGGAAAATTTGTGAACTTATGCATAAAACCTCAGTGTCTGCTGATGACTACTGCAAACTTGTAACTTTGTGGGGTGAGCTCGACCTCTTGCTTACTGCTAATGCTGAGTCTTCCCTTAGATGGCTTAATTAAATGGCTTTTATGAAAAAGGTGATAAGGCACTAGCTTGTTGGCATCCAGACTTTGGTCTAAAATCACGCAGACTAACGTTCTAACTATCAAATCTCGTTCAGGAAGTTCCATCCACAATCCCGTTCAAATTACTGTAGAGTTCCAGAAGTTTTACGCCAAATTGTATAATCTTTCATTCTCTACAAATAGCTTTCCTCCTGTGGAATCTATACATGATTGTCTGTGCCATTGCCATCTATCTAAACTACACCACTCTGCTCTTAAACTGCTGTGTACCAATATTGAGGTGCAGAAGATCTCTGACGTGATCAAGGGCCTTAAAGCCAATATATCTCCAGACCCTGATGACTTTACTGCCACTTATTATAAAACCTTTAACTCCCTACTTTGCCTTTATCTTGCCAAGGTGTTTAATGGCGTGATGGCGTGATGTCTCATGGATATTTTTCCAGAGATGTTCTTGAGCAGTTATCCCCAAAGAGGGTAAAGATACCTCCAACTGCGCCCACGTTAGATACATCTCATTTTTGAACACTGATATCAAGATTTACACACAGATTCTTGCAAATTGCCTGAATACTGTTCTGCGTAGCTTGGTTCCTAATGAACATGGCAGACAGTTCCGAGGATCATAGAAACATAGAAACATAGAATTTGACGGCAGATAAGAACCACTTGGCCCATCTAGTCTGCCCCTTTTTTTTATCCTTTAGGTAATCTCAACCCTTTTTGAACCTTAATTCTTTGTAAGGATATTCATATGCCTATCCCAAACATGTTTAAATTGCTCTACAGTCTTAGCCTCTACCACCTCTGATGGGAGACTATTCCACTTATCCACTACTCTATCTGTGAAGTAATTTTTCCTTAAATTTCCCCTGAACCTCCCCCCTCCAGTTTCAGTCTTATTAGCTCTATTAATACTAAATGCACCCTGCCCACTTTTAGCACCCATGCATGCTGTAATACCGCACTGTGGTTCTACACATTCCACTATTGGCGCACCATTGCATTCACCTCAACACTAACACCTGCCCTATGGTAGGTGAACATGGCCACTGTAAAAGCAGCTATGCATCTATGAACGCAGCTGCTTTCAGTGACACATCTGCAAAATTCCCATAACATGCCCATAAGGTGGATTCACTTCAGCCCATTTCCCAGTCTTCGCCAAAGAGACTTCATCACTGATACCATCTGTTCCATATGCACATACTCTGGGTAAAGCATGAGGAGGTTTCTGAATTTATTGCACATGGCAGTAGCAAATAATTACTCAACTACTTGGAACATTGGAATAGCGCCCACTTTGCCTGAATCATAAGCATACCTTCCAACTTGGCCCATGCCAGGAGGGACAGAATGCTCTGCTCCTGGACTTCCCTCTTAACTTATGATGGCCATCACCTGTGTTCATATACCTTTCTTATCAATTAACTAGTTCAATACAGGTGAGGGCAATCATAAATTAAGAGGGAGGTACAGGAACAGAGAATTTTGGCCCTCATTCTGAGTTGATCGCTCGCTAGCTGTTTTTAGCAGCCGTGCAAACACATAGTCGCCGCCCACGGGGGAGTGTATTTTCGCTTTGCAGGAGTGCGAACACCTGTGCAGCAGAGCGGCTGCAAACACATTTTGTGCAGAACAAGACCAGCCCTGTAGTTACTTATTCTGTGCGATGATTGCTGCGACGAGTGACACGGTAATGACGTCAGATACCCGCCCAGCAAATGCCCGGCCACGCCTGCGTTTTCCCAAACACTCCCAGAAAACGGTCAATTGCCATCCAGAAACTCCCACTTCCAGTCAATCTCCTTGCGATTGGCTGTGCGACTGAAAGCATCGCTAGAACCTGTGCAAAACCACGATGCTCTTTGTACCTGTATGCCGCATGTGCGCATTGCGGTGTAGACGCATGTGCAGTTTAGCCATTTTTTTAAATGATCGCTATGCAGCGAACAACGCCAGCTAGCAATCAACTCGGAATGAGGGCCTTTGTCCCTCCTGGAATAGGTCATGTTGGGAGGTATGTTAAGGAAGAGTCTGGTTATTCCATGCAAGACATTTAACTCCAAACTTTATATGAAAAATGGGAAAATATCCACACCCAACTCTGGAATGGGGTGGGTATTGCATTGAACAATTTCATTCTTGTCTACTTATACATAATATCGTTGAGGGAACGTTGCAATAGTGCACTGCTTGCCAAATATAGGGGTATATTTTACAGGCGTGACATTGCTATTCACAAAATATTTGAGGACATAGAGGCAGATGTATTAAGCCTGGAGAAGGGATAAAGCAGTACTAAGTGATAGTGGGGGTCATTCCGAGTTCATCGCTCGCTAGCTACTTTTAGCAGCCGTGCAAACGCATAGTCGCCACCCACGGGGTGTGTGTTTTCGCTTTGCAAGTGTGCGAACGCGTGTGCAGCCAAGCGGGACAAAAAAGTTTTTTGCAGTTTCTGAGTAGCTCTGGACTTACTCAGCCCTTGCGATCACTTCAGTCTTTTTGGTCCCGGAATTGACGTCAGACACCCGCCCTGCAAACGCCTGCACACACCTGCGTTTTTCCATACACTCTCTGAAAACGGTCAGTTGACACCCTCTTCCTGTCAATCTCCTTGCGATCAGCTGTGCAAATGAATTTTTCGTTAAGTCCATCGCCCAGTAACGATCTGCTTTGTACCCGTACGACGCGCGTGTGCATACGCATGCGCAGTAGTAACCTGTACGCTGCGCTGTGAAAAACGTCAGTGAGCGATCAACTCGGAATGACCCCAAATTTGCCAGCAAATCATTATGGGTTTGAAAAAATGACAGTTGGTAGCTGATTGGCTGGTGCATTGTCACCTTCCACCATTCTGTGCTTTATCACTTCTCCAAGCTTAATACATCTGCCCCATAGTTTATTGAAGTCATGTGTGAATCTAATTAACAATAAAGTACATACCGTACATTTGTTTATATTTATTATATTTTGTTTTATTTTTCATTTCAATAAAATGTGGGTTTAGATTGATGTTGTTTTACTCATCATACAGTATAGTGCTTGTATGTTTAGATATTTTCTTGTCATTTTTCCTTAACACATTGGCATAGGTTCACTGAATGAAAACACAAAATGCTTCCAAAAGTATTTGCATACCAATGCTCTCACAATCTTCTTGAAGTAGCTAGTGAATGCATTCCAAGCTTCCTGGTGTGCGGTAAAATAGTGTTTATACTCTAGGGAGATTAAATCTTTTGAATGAAAATGGATGGTGCATATATCTTCATAATAAATGCATGAAGCATGAGTCAACTGGCATATATAAATTCCCAAATGATGATATAGAAACACATTTTTGGCATTAGTATAGAAACGATCTAGAGTTTGCAGGGGAGATTCAAAAGTTTTAACACACTTATATCTCACTGGGGTTTTTAATATTTAATACACTTCCAGGTTTTACCTGACATTGATTGTGAACGTGTCAATTCTGATTCAGAAATGTACGCAGTGCCGATATTTATGCAGTTGAGCGATTATCAGCCGACTGCACATGCGTCAGTGTCACAATGAGCTCACGCCAAGGTACCGTAGTAAAGCCGCTTGCAGTGAGGATTTATTCACTAAGTGATTAACAGGGACTATTTGGAGGCAGTTACGGTAAGAAGCAGTAAAAACGCAAGCGTATATCAACATACATCTTGATCTCGAATGCACAAAACATTGCGCCTAATTCTGAGTTGATCGCAGCATCAAGTTTGTTAGCAGTTGGGCAAAACCATGTGCCCTGCAGGAGGGGCAGATATAACATGTGCAGAGAGAGTTAGATTTGGGTGTGGTGTGTTCAATCTGCAATCTAATTTGCAGTGTAAAAATAAAGCAGCCAGTATTTACCCTGCACAGAAACAAAATAACCCACCCAAATCTAACTCTCTCTGCAAATGTTATATCTGCCCCCCCTGCAGTGTACATGGTTTTGCCCAATTGCTAACAAACTTGCTGCTGCGATCAACTCAGAATTACCCCCATAGTGCAGGTTCCTCAGTTCCCGTGGCCATTCTGCATTATCATAGGGTTACTTTTATAATGAATTATTGGAGGATCTGCAGCGACCGCTGTGTGTTCATATGCAACTACAGTACTGATGGTTTCAAAGCTGTAGGTGGACGTCTCAATCCATTTCCAGGTGGCTACATAGTTAGCATATTTGTGTACATGTGTCCAGGATTGCTGATGCAAATGTATTAGCCTACATCTGTGACTGTGGCCCTCATTTCATTTTAGAAGTCTATCCCTATAGTGCTCATCAGTTTAAAAGAAAAACTAGTCTATCAAATACAGCCATGTTCTCCGATAAGACTCTGGGGAATCTCTGGCTACAGGCAGAGCCGGTGCAAGGTTTCTTGGCACCGTAGGCAAAGTGTCTGCCTACTGCCCCCAACACCATCAATTACTCACTTTCCTAGACACTAAGGTGAAGGTACATAGGCGGCGTCTTATACGTTTCCCAGCCGTCTGACTGCATTGAGTACAACAAGGATATATCTCTCAAAGACATCCTTAATTATTTGATGGGTACACTCAGTGGCACACACTTCCCAGATCCTGGCACCCTACCCAGCTGCCTATCTCTTTCTTTTTCATTCTTCTCACATACATACATACATACATACATACATACATACATACATACATATCCATAAACTGCCTCTCTCATATATACATTCATAGTCTGTCTCTCTCATTCCTTCACATCGCTCTACTTTTTCTGTCATTCTCATTCTTGCTCTCTTATACACATATATTATCTCCCTTTATTTCTGACACACACACACACACACACACACACACACACACACACACACACACCTCTTCTTATTTCATTCTGACTCTCATACATATATTTCTCTAACGTCCTAGTGGATGCTGGGGACTCCGTAAGGACCATGGGGAATAGACGGGCTCCGCAGGAGACATGGGCACTTTAAGAAAGAATTTATATTCTGGTGTGCTCTGGCTCCTCCCTCTATGTCCCTCCTCCAGACCTCAGTTAGAGAAACTGTGCCCGGAAGAGCTGACAGTACAAGGAAAGGATTTTGATAATCCAGGGCAAGATACATACCAGCCACACCAATCACACCGTATAACTTGTGATAACCTTACCCAGTTTAGAGTATGAACAACAACAGAGCATCAGTTCAACCCTGATGCAACTATAGCATAACCCTTATTTCTCTAACGTCCTAAGTGGATGCTGGGGACTCCGTCAGGACCATGGGGATTAGCGGCTCCGCAGGAGACAGGGCACAAAAATAAAGCTTTAGGATCAGGTGGTGTGCACTGGCTCCTCCCCCTATGACCCTCCTCCAAGCCTCAGTTAGGTTTTTGTGCCCGTCCGAGCAGGGTGCAATCTAGGTGGCTCTCCTAAAGAGCTGCTTAGAAAAAGTTTTTTAGGTTTTTTATTTTCAGTGAGTCCTGCTGGCAACAGGCTCACTGCATCGAGGGACTTAGGGGAGAGAATTTCAACTCACCTGCGTGCAGGATGGATTGGATTCTTAGGCTACTGGACACCATTAGCTCCAGAGGGAGTCGGAACACAGGTCTCACCCTGGGGTTCGTCCCGGAGCCGCGCCGCCGACCCCCCTTGCAGATGCCGAAGTTGAAGAGGTCCAGAGGTCCAGAAACAGGCGGCAGAAGACTTTCAGTCTTCATAAGGTAGCGCACAGCACTGCAGCTGTGCGCCATTGTTGTCAGCACATTTCATGCCAGCGGTCACTGAGGGTGCAGGGCGCTGGGGGGGGCGCTCTGGGCAGCAATGTATTATACCTTTTTTATGGCTAAAATACATCACATATAGCCCTTGAGGCTATATGGATGTATTTAACCCCTGCCAGATCTCACAAACTCCGGGAGAAGAGCCCGCCGTTTTAGGGGGCGGGGCCTATTCTCCTCAGCACACGGCGCCATTTTCCTGCTCAGCTCTGCTGAGAGGAAGGCTCCCAGGCTCTCCCCTGCACTGCACTACAGAAACAGGGTTAAAACAGAGAGGGGGGGCACTTATTTGGCGATATGATTACATATGTGAAAATGCTATAAGGGAAAACACTTGTATAAGGGGTTGTCCCTGTATAATTATAGCGTTTTTGGTGTGTGCTGGCAAACTCTCCCTCTGTCTCCCCAAAGGGCTAGTGGGGTCCTGTCCTCTATCAGAGCATTCCCTGTGTGTGTGCTGTGTGTCGGTACGTGTGTGTCGACATGTAGGAGGACGATGTTGGTGAGGAGGCGGAGCAAATTGCCTGTATGGGTGATGTCACTCTCTAGGGAGTCGACACCGGAATGGATGGCTTATTTAGGAATTACGTGATAATGTCAACACGATGCAAGGTCGGTTGACGACATGAGACGGCCGGCAAACAAATTAATACCTGTCCAGGCGTCTCAGACACCGTCAGGGGCTTGTAAAAACGCCCATTTACCTCAGTTGGTCGACACAGACACAGACACGGACACTGACTTCAGTGTCGACGGTGAAGAAACAAACGTATTTTCCTTTAGGGCCACACGTTACATGTTAAGGGCAATGAAGGAGGTGTTACATATTTCTGATACTACAAGTACCACAAATAAGGGTATTATGTAGGGTGGGAATAATCTACTTGTAGTTTTTCCTGAATCAGATAAATTAAAGTGTGTGATGATACGTGGGTTTCCTCCGATGGAAAATTATTGGAGGTATACCTTTTCCCGCCAGAAGTGAGGGCGAGTTGGGAAACACACCTTAGGGTGGATAAGGCGCTCACACGCTTATAAAAACAAGTGGCGTTACCGTCTCCAGAAACGGCCGCCCTCAAGGAGCCAGCTGATAGGAAGCTGAAAAATATCCTAAGCAGTATATACACACATACTGGTGTTATACTACGACCAGCAATCGCCTCAGCCTGGATGTGCAGCGCTGGGGGGGCTTGGTCGGATTTCCTGACTGAAAATATTGATACCCTTGACAGGAACAATATTTTATTGACTATAGAGCATTTTAAGGATGCATTTCTATATATGCGAGATGCGCAGAGGGATATTTGCATTCTGGCATCAAGAGTAGATGTGATGTCCATATCTGCCAGACGATGTTTATAGACACGACAGTGGTCAGGTGATGCAGATTCCAGACGGCACATGGAAGTATTGCCGTATAAAGGGGCGGTCCATCGGACCTGGTGGCCATGGCAACAGCTGGAAAATCCACTTTTGTTACCCCAAGTCACATCTCAGCAGAAAAGGACACAGTCTTTTCAGTCTCAGTCCTTTCGTACCCATAAAGGCAGGCGGGCAAAAGGCCAGTCATATCTGCCCAGGGTTAGAGGAAAGGGAAGAAGACTGCAGCAGGCAGCCCATTCCCAGGAACAGAAGTCCTCCACAGCTTCTGCCAAGTCCGCAGCATGACGCTGGGGCCATACAAGCGGACTCAGGTGCGGTGGGGGGTCATCTCAAGAGTTTCAGCACGCAGTGGGCTCACTCGCAAGTGGACTCCTGGATCCTACACGTAGTATCCCAGGTGTACATTGGAAATTCGAGACGTCTTCCCCTCACAAGTTCCTGAAGTCTGCTTTACCAACGTCTCCCTCCGACAGGGAGGCAGTATTGGAAAAAAATTCACAGGCTGTATTCCCAGCACGTGATAATCAAAGTACCCCTCCTACAACAAGGGAAGGGGTATTATTCCACACTATATTGTGGTACTGAAGCCAAACGGCTCGGTGAGATCTAAAAGATTTGAACAATTACATACAAGGGTTCAAATCAAGATGGAGTCACTCAGAGCAGTGATAGCGAACCAGGACGATATGGTGTCACTGGATATCAGGGACGCTTACCTACAAGTCCAAATTTTGCCTTTCTCACCAAGGGTATCTCAGGTTCGTGGTACAGAACTGTCACTATCAGTTCAGACGCTGCCGTTTGGATTGTCCACGGCACCCCGGGTCTTTACCAAGGTAATGGCCGAAATGATGATTCTTCCTAAAAGAAATATGGATGTCACGATCCAGGTAATTCCTTATCAGTATTTACCTTCCAGATGTCTCCTGAGACTGTCCCAGTGTTCCAAGCCTGGATTCCATCTGCACTGTCTGTGTGCAGGACGCTGCATCTCATTGTCTCTAATCTCCTTACTGTGATTCTGGCAGCATCAGGGTTAAGTTTCACATGCAAGTTACAAACAATCTTTCCCTCCAAAAGCTAACATGGGCGCAGCCATGTTTTCCTAATCACGTGATACCTTTCAGCCTATCAGCTGCACTCTGCTCTCTGCCTGATTACCCAGCAGCTGCACTCTGGTCTCTGCTTAATCAGCCAGCCAATCCCTGTTTCCCAGCTGGTATAAATATCTTGTTCCTGAGCTGAAAAGGTTGTCAGTGCTTCAATTGTCTTCAGTGATTCCAGTGTGCAGTTCTTCCATGGACTTTCTCTGCTGTACAGCCTGACTCTGCAGTGTCTACATTGCTCCTTGTGACTGGCAGTTACCTGAGACCGGCTTCCAGCTTCTAGCTTCCAGCGGTGCTCTGCCCTGCCAGTAACCATCGGTGTTCCGCCATCGATCCCCAGTAACCATCGGTGTTCCGCCATCGATCCCCAGTCACCATCGGTGTTCCGCCATCGATCCCCAGTCTCCATCGGTGCTCCGCCATCGATCCCAAGTCTCCATCGGTGCTCCGCCATCGATCCCAAGTCTCCATCGGTGTTCCGCCATCGATCCCAAGTCTCCATCGGTGTTCCGCCATCGATCCCAAGTCTCCATCGGTGTTCCGCCATCGATCCCAAGTCACCATCGGTGTTCCACCATCGATCCCAAGTCACCATCGGTGTTCCACCATCGATCCCAAGTCACCATCGGTGTTCCGCCATCGATCCCAAGTCACCATCGGTGTTCCGTCATCGATCCCAAGTATTTATCTGAACTGTGATTCCTGTTACCTGTACCAAGTCATCAGTATTCCTCTGAACTGTGTTTAATAAACCTTTGAACTTTCCTTCGTTGTCTTGGTCACGCCTTCGGGCATTTGTTCTAAAGGTTCCCTGCATGTCTAAGAACCCTGTACTGCCTCCCAGGTACACATATACCTCAGCCCCTACAACTGAGGCTTCCCCCTGGTCAGCACCAGCCCTCAGTTTGTGACAGTAAGCACTGACCACTAATGGATCCGTCCGGAGACCAGGTCCAAGCGACCAGGCCGATGCAAGAACTTGCAGCCTGCCTTGAACGTCAGGAGACTGCACAGGGCCATGTGATTCGCTGTCTCCAGGATCTCTCCTCTCGGCTGGATGGAATACAAGTAACCCTCCGTGGTTCAGGGGCGTCCAGTGTGCCGACTGCAGTACCTTTGGTGGTATCCCCACCCACCATTCCTGTTTCTGCTCTTTGTCTCCATTTACCGACACCTGCCAAGTTTGATGGTTCCCCAAAAGCCTGTCGGGGTTTCCTAAATCAGTGTGAGATATATTTCGAGTTACAACCTGGCAGTTTCCCAACTGACCGCACCAAGGTTGCTTACATCATCTCCCTCCTCAGTGGCTCCGTCCTCGATTGGGCATCACCTCTATGGGAGAAGTCTGATGCCCTGCTCTCTTCATATGCAGACTTCGTGGCAACATTCAGGTGCATCTTTGATGAACCAGGTCGTGTGACCTCAGCCTCCTCTGATATCCTCCGTCTACGTCAGGGGACACAAACAGTCGGTAAATATCTGGTACAGTACCAGATCCTAGTGTCCGAACTTTCCTCAGCCCTAGAAGGGGCGTCTGTGTCTACAGCCCAAGAAGGCGCGTCTGTGTCTACAGCCGAAGTTGGGGCGTTCGTTTCTGCAACCCCAGGAGGGGTATCCAATGTTCAAGCTCTAGTAGGGGCATATGAGTCTTCTCAAAAAGGAGTTTCTGATCTGTCACCCCCAGGAGGGGTGCTGGAGAAAACAACCCTGAGAGAGGTGTCTGATTCGTCAACCCCAGTAGGGGTCACCAAAGTTTCAGCCCCAAGGGAAGTATCCAGAGCCAAGTTCCCAGATGGAAATTTTTGTGCTACAGATGCAGTTGTGAACTCCTGTTTGCCGTCTTCAGAGAGCACCACCCTGTTGGCATCCAGCATGGACCATGTCCAGGAGGGTCTAACTGAACACTCGGATACCACTCATTCCGGTTCTAACCGTATTCTGACTCCTTCAGTTCCAGCTGATTCGAATGTGAATCCAAAGACTCCTCCGGTCCCAGCCGGTTCAAGCTTTTCCGGACCCAATCCGGTCCCATCCGTCTGTCCGGATCATCCTCCTTCGGTTCCAGCCGACTCCAGTACCTTCGGATCTAATGCTGTCCTATCCGTCGGCCCAAAGTCTCCGCCGGTCTCAGCCGGTTCAAGTTTGTCTGGACTCAATCTGGTCTCGTCCATAGGTCCAGTACAGTCTCCTCTGGTTCCAGCCAGTTCAAGTTCATCAGGATTCAATCTAGATTCTTCCATTTGTTCAGGTAAAGAATTTATAAGAAGTGTCCTGGGGCCACTCCTAAAGGAGGGGGTGCTGTCACGATCCAGGTAATTCCTTATCAGTATTTACCTTCCAGATGTCTCCTGAGACTGTCCCAGTGTTCCAAGCCTGGATTCCATCTGCACTGTCTGTGTGCAGGACGCTGCATCTCATTGTCTCTAATCTCCTTACTGTGATTCTGGCAGCATCAGGGTTAAGTTTCACATGCAAGTTACAAACAATCTTTCCCTCCAAAAGCTAACATGGGCGCAGCCATGTTTTCCTAATCACGTGATACCTTTCAGCCTATCAGCTGCACTCTGCTCTCTGCCTGATTACCCAGCAGCTGCACTCTGGTCTCTGCTTAATCAGCCAGCCAATCCCTGTTTCCCAGCTGGTATAAATATCTTGTTCCTGAGCTGAAAAGGTTGTCAGTGCTTCAATTGTCTTCAGTGATTCCAGTGTGCAGTTCTTCCATGGACTTTCTCTGCTGTACAGCCTGACTCTGCAGTGTCTACATTGCTCCTTGTGACTGGCAGTTACCTGAGACCGGCTTCCAGCTTCTAGCTTCCAGCGGTGCTCTGCCCTGCCAGTAACCATCGGTGTTCCGCCATCGATCCCCAGTAACCATCGGTGTTCCGCCATCGATCCCCAGTCACCATCGGTGTTCCGCCATCGATCCCCAGTCTCCATCGGTGCTCCGCCATCGATCCCAAGTCTCCATCGGTGCTCCGCCATCGATCCCAAGTCTCCATCGGTGTTCCGCCATCGATCCCAAGTCTCCATCGGTGTTCCGCCATCGATCCCAAGTCTCCATCGGTGTTCCGCCATCGATCCCAAGTCACCATCGGTGTTCCACCATCGATCCCAAGTCACCATCGGTGTTCCACCATCGATCCCAAGTCACCATCGGTGTTCCGCCATCGATCCCAAGTCACCATCGGTGTTCCGTCATCGATCCCAAGTATTTATCTGAACTGTGATTCCTGTTACCTGTACCAAGTCATCAGTATTCCTCTGAACTGTGTTTAATAAACCTTTGAACTTTCCTTCGTTGTCTTGGTCACGCCTTCGGGCATTTGTTCTAAAGGTTCCCTGCATGTCTAAGAACCCTGTACTGCCTCCCAGGTACACATATACCTCAGCCCCTACAACTGAGGCTTCCCCCTGGTCAGCACCAGCCCTCAGTTTGTGACAATGGACGCTTTCCTGATAAGGGCAAGGTCCAGAGAACAGTTGGCGGTCGGAGTAGCACTATCTCAAGTAGTTCTACGACAGCACGAGTGGATTCTAAATATTCCAAAATCGCAGCTTTTTCCGACGACACGTCTAATGTTCCTAGGGATGATTCTGGACACAGTCCAGAAAAGGATGTTTTCTCCCGGAGAAGAAAGCCAGGGAGTTATCCGAGCTAGTCAGGAACCTCCTAAAACCAGGAAAAGTATCAGTGCATCATTGCACAAAGGGTCCTGTGAAAAATGGTGGTTTCTTACAAAGCGATCCCGTTCGGTAGATTTCACGCAAGAACCTTTCAGTGGGATCTGCTGGGAAAATGGTCCGGATCGCATCTTCAGATGCATCAGCGGATAACCCTGTCTCCAAGGACAAGGGTGTTTCTTCTGCGGTGGCTGCAGAGTGCTCATCTATGAAAGGGCCGCAGATTCGGCATTCAGGACTGGGTCCTGGTGACCACGGATGCCAGCCTGAGTGGCTGGGGAGCAGTCACACAAGGAAAAAATTTCCAGGGAGTGTGATCAAGTCTGGAGACTTCTCTCCACATAAATATACTGGAGCTAAGGCCAATTTACAAGGCTCTAAGCTTAGCAAGACCTCTGCTTCAAGGTCAGCCGGTATTGATCCAGTGGGACAACATCACGGCAGTCGCCCACGAAAACAGGGCGGCACAAGAAGCAGGAGGGAAATGGCAGAAACTGCAAGGATTCTTCGCTGGGCGAAAAATCATGTGATAACACTCTCAGCAGTGTTAATTCCGGGAGTGGAAAACTGGGAAGCAGACTTCCTCAGCATAACCTCCACCCGGGAGAGTGGGGACTTCAGCGGGAAGTCTTCCACATGATTGTAAACCGTTGGGAAAAACCAAAGGTGGACATGATGGCGTCCCGCCTGAACAAAAAACTAGACAGATATTGCGCCAGGTCAAGGGACCCTCAGGCAATAGCAGTGGACGCTCTGGTAACACTGTGGGTGTACCAGTCATGGTATGTGTTCCCTCCTATGCATCTCATACCAAAAGTACTGAGCATCAAGGAGATGAGTAAGAACGATACTCGTGGTTCCGGATGGGTCAAGAAGGACTTGGTACCCGGAATGTCAAGAGATTCTCACGGAAGAACCGTGGCCTCTACCTTTAAGAAAGGACCTGCTCCAGCAGGGGCCTTGTCTGTTCCAAGACTTACCGCGGCTGCGTTTGACGGCATGGCAGTTGAACGCCGGATCCTGAAAGGGCATTCCAGATGAAGTCATCCCTACCCTGGTCGAAGCCAGGAAGGATGTAACCGCAAAACATTTTCACCGCAATTGGCGAAAATATGTTGCGTGGTGTGAGGCCAAGAAGGTCCCTACAGAGGAATTCCAACTGGGTCGTTTCCTACATTTCCTGAAAACAGGACTGTCTATGGGCCTAAAATTAGGGTCCATTAAGGTTCAAATTTCGACCCTGTCAAATTTATTCCAGAAAGAACTGGCTTCAGTGCCTGAAGTTCAGACGTTTGTAAAAGGGGTACTGCATATACAGCCTCCTTTTGTGCCCCCTGTGGCACCTTGGGATCTCAATGTTGTTTTGAGTTTCCTAAAGTCACATTGGTTTGATCCACTCACCACTGTGGACTTAAAATATTTCACATGGAAGGTGAAGATTCTATTAGCCCTGGCTTCAGCCAGGCGTGTGTCAGAATGGGCGGCTTTATCATATAAAAGCCCTTACTTAATTTTT